>NC_143575.1:0-300000 GCF_048544385.1 Mastigoproctus giganteus
CTCTTCGATAAAGGCAATAGTTCTTTATCGAAGGAGAAATTTGTGAGGTCAGGTAAGTTTCCTGTAGACAGAAGGCAGCTGGAGAATATCGGTTAATTAAGTATTGAATATCGTCGGTGTTGCAACGAAAACCTCTGCAATTCCATTGTAAGATACTGTGGTTCATTTAGGTTTAGTTGAGGATGATTCATCAGACTGTTTTTTGTTTGAGCACTTTTTCCGGTCTTTTTTTGGGAAGCTGGGGCGCCCAGTATCCATAGTGTCATTTGCATGAAGTTCTAGTATGGGTTCCTCAAGATCTGAGTGTACATCTACTTCCATACTATTGGTGGATGATTCAGGTTTCTTGTTGTCTTTGGTAGTTTTTAATTTTTCTTTATCATGCAAGACTGTCCGAGTATCAGTTGGGATGCTGATTGGAGTGTTGGTCGATTCACTGGTTTTAGTTTGATGTGTGTCTTTTCCTGAATTAGATAGTGTATTTTTAACCCAATTAGCCATAGATGTGCTGGGGGGTATTGATACATCTGTTTGTACTGCTGTTGAAATAAAGCTTCGAGTGTGAGACGCATATGAACGACTGGGCATGGTCAACATAACCTGTCTGCGTGCCTCAGGGTATGTGACTTTGTGTTCAATTTTATACTTTTGAATTTTCTTCCCTGTTTTCCACATTTCACAGGATTTTGAAAATGCTGGGTGACTTTCTTTGCAGTTAGGGCAAATGGGACTTGATGCTGAACAGTCTGCTTGTGTATGTTCCTTGGAACCACAAATAGGACAAATAGCTTCTCCTCTGCATGCTTGTTGGGAATGTCCATATTTTTGGCATTTAAAACAACGAATCGGGTTAGGAATATAAGCCCGAATTCGGCAGTTTAAATAGCCAGCTTTTACTGAGGATGGCAAATCTGGGGTACTGAAGGTTAAAATGATTGACCTAGTTGGGACGAGATTTCCATCTTTTTTGGTCATTATGCGTTTGGCGTTGGTTACTTTTTGATTACTCAGTTCTTTAACTAATTCCTCTTCTGATATTGTAAGTAGGTCCCATTCGGTTATAACGCCTTTCGAGGAATTTAAGGTGTTGTGTGGAGTAATAGATACTGGCAGGCCACCGAATGTAGTTGTTTTGAGCAGCCACTCGGAATGTTTGGAGTTGGCTGTTTCAATTAATAGGTCTCCAGATTGCAGTCGTTTAACCATTTTTGGTGTTCCAGCAATCGATTCCAGAAATCTTTGGATGACGAATGGTGATAATTTGCCTACAGGTTGGTTGGAGAGAGAGTGTATGACCAGAAAGTTTGGCATTTCATTGCACTGAACTTCTCTTCGGAGCCTTTTTGCTTGGTTCACGTCTTCATCATTAGGTTTGTCTAGCCTTGAGTTTGAAGGCTCTAGAGGTGGATATTCATTTTTATCCATCGTTGCTCCTTTTAGCCCTGGGGGATAACTTTTCCCCCAGATTACCGGCCCCGCCACGGGGAGGCAGGAGCAGTGCCGCTCGGAGGCCAAGCGGTTGAAGTGTTAGTTGGTTAATAGAACAAGAAATATAGGAAAAAGAAAGGTGTGTTTCCTTTGTGTTCTAACTTGTGGTTTTCAAGTATAGAACTAGTTATAAAAGAAAGGCTTTTGATAGAAACGTAGGAACTTAAAAGGAAATAACTTCAATCACTTTAGAAGAGCGCTCTATATATCACCAGAATATCGCTTGGCCTCGAAATACGCTTGGCACCCGGGGCCGAGGCAGGATATACGCACAGATTTAATGTGCTCAAGGAAATTCAGTTTCCTGTCAAGGATTAAGCCCAAGAATTTGATGCTGTTAGTCACTGGAACAGTAAAGTTTTGCATCTGAAGTTCGGGATCTGTATGCATTTTCTGTTGATTACAAAAGTGGATTGCAACAGTTTTCTGCTGTGATAGATGATAGCCATTTAACTCTGCCCACCTTTGGATTTTATTTAAACATATCTGCAGCTGCCGTTCAATGGATCTCATATTCAGAGAATGGCAAGAAATAGAGAGATCATTGGCATAAAGGTAGGTCTCAACAGTATTTGGAAGATCTTTTGTGATGGAATCGATTCTTAGGGCAAACAGGGTTGCACTAAGTATGGACCCTTGTGGCACTCCTTCTTCCTGTAAAAATGTCATAGAAAGCGAGTTGCGGTATTGAACTTGGAACGAACGAGTCCTGAGAAAGTTCCTGATGAATATAGGAAGGTTGCCTCGTAGACCTAGAGCATGGAGGTCACTGAGAATGCCACGACGCCAGGTAGTATCAAATGCCTTTTCTATGTCTATGGAAACCATAACAAGATGTTCGTTTTTCACAAAGGCATTACGAATTGCAAACTCAGCTTTGATCATGAGATCTAAGGAGGACCTGTTCTTTCGAAAGCCATGCTGATTATTGCTAATTAGTTGTTGCGTTTCGATGATCCAAACAAGGCGATTATGGATCATTTTTTCAAGTAATTTACCGAGGCAACTGGATAGAGAAATAGGTCTATAACTGTTAGGACTGGTAGGATCTTTACCGGGTTTCAAAAAGGCAAGAACTGTGGCATGATGCCAAGAGCTGGGATAAATGTTTTCCATAAATATCCGGTTATAATAGACCAGCAGTATTTGTAAATTTCTCTCACCAAGGTGTTGTAACATAATGTAAGAGATTCCATCTGGTCCAGCGGCACTGTTGCGTGTTGTTTTAATGACATGTATAAGTTCATGATATTGCAGAGGCTGATTATATGGAAAGAAAACTGAAGTTCGAAAGTTGATGGCTCGTTGTTCAGTCTGGGTCTTTATTTTCTGGAAATCCGGAGAATAATTTGATGCCGCAGAAACTTCGGCAAAAGTTTTAGCCAAGGCATTTGCAATGTCTTGAGGAGCAGATAGTTCTTGCCCATTCCATGAAAGAATTGGTGAAGGGATGGTTGGAAATTTTCCAGAAATCTGCCTGATTTTCTTCCATATTAACCTGGAGTTAGTGTTTCTGTTTATGGTGGATGCAAACCGAATCCAAGAATTCTTCTTTGCTTCTCTTTGAGTGCGACGTGCTTTTGCTCTTAGTTTCTTGTAATTGATAAGATTAGCTGTGGTTGGGGATCTACGAAATAAATTCCACGCTTTATTTTTTAACTTCTTAGCTATTGTGCATTCTTGATTCCACCAATAGTTAAGGTGCCGTCGGGACTGGGGATTCGACAATGGAATCGAACATTTAGCTGCAGATATTATATGTGAAGTGATATACTCTGTGGCTTCATCTATCGACTGTGTTTGTATATATTGTTCATCCAGGGTGACAACTGATTGAAATTTGACCCAGTTGGCTTGAGAGAACTTCCATTTCCTGCAGGGTATGATTAATGTTTGTTTGTTTGTTTGTTTGAGTGTGGGCTTTACGGCGCAAGAGCAACATGGCCATAATGCGCCTAACTCTGGTAAAGTTTAGTGCTTTTTTTTTTTTTTTTATATATTGCAGTTAACGTTTACAGTGTGTTATACAGTTATCTCTTTAAGGAAAGTGAAGACTTTGTCTACATGTGGCATGTCTGCTAAAAGATGGGCAATGCTCGGAGAATTCGTTGCTGAAAAAGAGGCAAATAAAGTTTGACGCTCATTTTTATAAATCGGGCAGTCAATGAGTATGTGTTGGACTGTAAGTTGGGCTTTGCAGTTTGTGCAACGTGGTGGATCAGCGGCTGTAAGTAGATAGAGATGTGTCAGGTGTGTGTGACCTATTCGTAATCGGGCTAATACAACTTCTTCATGACGGTTCTCACGAATACTAGACTTCCATGGTTTGAGATCTTTTTTAATGCCGAGTAATTTGTTATTGGCCTGACTCTGCCAGATGCGTTGCCATTGTTCCATACATTGTTTCTTTATAATGTACTTGTAGTCAGATGCAGGTGTAGTAAAGGCTTGGGCTATAGGGTCGGTAGCAGTTTTGGCAGCTAGGTCGGCCTGTTCATTTCCAGAAATTCCAGCATGACCAGGGATCCAACATAACAGAACTTGTTGTTTCCTGTGGTTTAACTTTGTCAGAGTATTCCAGATCTGTCCAAGTAAGGGGTTATCATTTTTTGTATTGCGTTGTATGGCTTGGATAGCACTAATGGAGTCTGTATATACAACACTGTGCAATATGGTTTTAGAGAGTGCATAGTTTAAGGCTATGTGGATAGCACAAAGTTCTGCAGTATAGCTGCTACATTCTAAAGGGAGTTTCTTGGATATAGTTGTGTTGGGAAATACTGCTGCTGCTCCAACATGATTGTTAGTTTTAGACCCGTCTGTGTAAATTGGTGTGTACTGGCCGTGCTGGGTTCTCAGTGCGGTGTACATTTGCAGTGCGTTCTGTTGGGATAAGGTGTGTTTTCCCCATGCTGTCAATGAAAAGTCACACGGTGGTATATAGTATGTCCAAGGTGGAACTTCATGAGAGGCAGTGGGCTGTATTTTACTAAAGTCAATTTGCCAATCGGCCTGCAATGAGCAAAGACGTATCCCAGTTGGTGGATTTATTGATGGATAGGCTTGGTATAGGTTTATCCATTTAGGGGAGAAAAGTCCGTTCCAAGTGGGATGGTTTGGATGCCCTTTGAGTTTTACTGCATATTGTAATAGAAGCATTTGTCTGCGTAGCTGCAGGGAGGTTTCATGTGCTTCAGCATATAGGCTATGGACAGGTGATGTTCGGTACGCCCCCAGTGCAAGACGTAGAGCACTGTGGTGCACAGGATCAAGCCAGCGTAAAGCACTTTGTCTAGCAGAGCTATAAACTACAGAACCATAGTCTAGACGGGAACGTATTAGCACATGGTACAACTGTAATAGTGTGTATCGGTCAGCTCCCCATGTTGTGCCTGATAGAACTCTTAAGATATTTAGCTTTTTAAGACAGGTGATCCTGAGTGTTTTTATATGTTCCAGGAAGGTGAGCTTTTGGTCAAGTATCACACCAAGAAAGCGGACACTAGGGACAACTGGTATGATTTGATTTTCTAGTCGAAGTTCTGGGTGTAGGTGTAGGTTACGCTTCCTGCAAAAGTGTATACCGACAGTCTTTTGGTTTGACAGGCGAAAACCATTGTTTTGGGCCCATTTTGCTATTTGTTGATTGCACATTGCAGCTGTCTCTCTACCATCCGCATATTAGGAGAATGGCAGGCGATACTAAAGTCATCGGCATACAGGGTAGTGGATATTGTTTGTGGCAGGTCCTGTGTTATTGAGTTCATTTTTATATTAAAGAGGGTAGCACTTAGCACTGATCCTTGGGGCACTCCTTCTTCCTGTATGAACTTTGAAGATAAGTGGTTGTGAAATCGAACTTGAAATGAGCGGTGTTGTAGGAAGTTTCTTATAAACTGTGGTAGGTGTCCGCGTAATCCCAGATCGTATAGATTTCGCATTATACCGTATCTCCAAGCAGTGTCAAACGCTTTTTCAATGTCAAATAGGACCATCGCAAGATGTTCTTTGCGTACGAAGGCGTCACGGATGTTTATTTCTGTCTTAATCAATAGGTCAAGAGTGGATCTACCTTCACGAAAGCCACACTGCACTGGATTCATAAGGTTATTTCGACCTAGAAACCAGGATAGCCGAGCGTTGATCATTTTTTCCATTACCTTGCATAGACAGCTGGTGAGTGCAATAGGTCGGTAATGCTGCGGATTTGAAGAATCTTTTCCAGGTTTTGGAAAAGCCAAAACATAAGCATGCCGCCATTTGTCAGGGAAAGTGTTTTCTTTGAATATTCTGTTGAAGAGCAATAATAGTGTCTTGAGTGCAGATTCAGTGAGTTTTGCTATCATTATGTAATGTATTCCATCTGGACCTGCTGCACTGAGTTTAGTGGAGGCTAGAGCATGATGTAATTCTGACATTGTGAAAGGGAGATTGTATGCAGCACTGGATGTTGATTCAAAATTAATTGAGTGTTTTTCAGCTTGTGCTTTGAGTGTCTGGAATTGTGGCGAGTATGATGTCACAGCTGATATTTCCTTGAAAGATCTACCTAGAGCGTTTGCAATCTCCTCTGGTTTTGAAATATCAGAGCCATTTACATTAAGCATGGGACAGTTGACACTTGGATGTTTTGCATACATACGCTGTATTTTAGCCCAAACTGTTTGGGTTTTTGTCATTTTTGTAATTGTGGAAGCGAAACGCCTCCATGCTTCCCTTTTGCTGGTCTGTCTAACTCGTTTTGCTTTTGCCCTTGCCCTTTTAAAGCAGATGAGGTTTTCTGTTGTTGGGAACTTTCTGAAGATGTTCCATGCTCTGTTCTTCTCTTTTTTTGCGGCACTACATTCATTATTCCACCACACTTTACAGCGGGCCGATATTTTAGTGGATCGTTTCGGAATTGCTTTGTCCGCTGCTTGCAGTATTTTGTTAGATATATGTTCTACTGCCAAGTTTATAGGTGTTTGTTGAACTTGTTTTTCTTCTAGTGTAGCTAGCTGCTTGTACATATCCCAATCAGCTTTGGAGAATATCCATTTTGGGATTCGGTAAAAAATATGGGGAACGCTTGTATCAATGCGGCATATCACAGGGTAATGATCACTGCCCAGTGGGTTGCTGTGAATAGTCCATCCGAACAGAGGGTATATGGTTGCTGAGCATAAAGAGACATCAATAGCTGATGTAGATCCTGTGGGAAGATGCGTATAAGTGTGGGCTCCATTATTGAGAGTTATTAGATTGTGTTGATCAAGTAATTTTTCGATAGTTTTTCCGCGCTTGTCCAGGTTGTGGTTTCCCCACAGCGGATGGTGACTGTTCAGGTCTCCTAGGATACAGTAGGGTTTGGGAAGCTGGATCACTAGTTCTTCTAATTCAGCGTAGCTTATGTTTTGGTTAGGTGGTAAGTATAATGAGACTATGGTTAAATCAAAGTTGACATTGATTCGTGCAGCAACTGCTTCAAGATTTGTCTTTAGTGGAATTACTTTTGAGGGTATCTGGGAGTTGATGATCAGCGCTACTCCTCCATGTGCAACGTTGTTCAGATTGTGGGCAACACGATCTTGCCGATGTATTACGTATTTCTGAAGGGAAACAATTATATTTGGTGTTAGATTGGTTTCTTGTAGGCAGAAGGCAATAGGGTGTGTGTGTGATATGGGTGTTTTTTGGCGCATCAGCTGCTATGGCTATAGTGCGCCTATTCGTAGTTATATCAGAAAATAATAAAGAACGTAACAATTCAAATTCATTTCAGTACTGAGCGCTATTCATAAAAGATTATATACTCTAATTTGTTTCAGAAAGCAGAAAAGTTCCTTAATATTTGCCTCCTCTCCTATGATATGATGTAGTGTCAGCGGTTCATGAAGATTAGCCAGATTTTGAAGTGTTGAGGTACGATGTGGTTGATAGTGTGGACAGTCAATCAATATATGTTTGACTGTTAGATGTTCAGAGCAGTGTGAACACTGTGGAGGATCATTGCCGGTGAGTAAATGGAGGTGAGTCAGATGGGTGTGCCCTATTCTTATCCGTGTGAGTACCACTTCTTCTCGTCGAACTTTCTGAGTGCATGAGTGCCATAATTTTGGGTCCCGTTTCAATTGAAAAAGTTTGTTGTTGTTATGGAGGCTTAATGGCACATAAGCATCTATGGCTATAATGTGCCTATTCACTTGTTATTTTAAGAGATGAGGAATTTCCATAAAATCAAAAGAATTTAAATCAGAAATTATTAAAAAGTCCAGTTTGCTTGAGGAAGTCAAAAAATTCAGAAATATTTGCCTTATCACCAATCAGATTTTCAAGAGTTATTGGTTTACGTTTATTTATCAGTGAGATCAAGGATGAAACTCTGTGTTGTTTATAGTAGGGGCAGCCAATGAGAATATGTCTAACAGTTAAGATGTTAGAGCAATGTGTACACTGTGGTGGATCGTCCCCTGTGAGTAAATAAAGATGTGTCAGATGAGTATGGCCTATTCTTGCCCTTGAAAGGACTACTTCTTCTCGTCTCGATGAACGGACACTGGAACGCCAAAATTTCGGATCTTGTTTAAACTGAAAGAGTTTATTATTAGTCTGAGAGTGCCAGAGTGCTGTCCATTGTGATAGGCAAGCAGCATGAACGGTTAGTACACAATCTGATGCTGGAACAGGGATATTGGTTAAATCAAAGGTAGTTGGATTTTTTGCAGCTTTATCAGCCAGTTCATTGCCTAAAATACCGGAATGGGCGGGTATCCAACAAAAAGCAACCAGTTGTTGACGTTTTTTGATTTGTAGTAACAAGCTTCTGATTTCATCTAGAACAGGGTGAACTTTATCTTCGCAATTACTTAGCGACATGATTGAGCTGAGGGAATCAGTATAAATAACAGATTTTAAAGAACAGTCAGAATAGAGATTTTCTAAAGCAAGTTTTATTGCATACAATTCTGCAGAAAATATACTAAAATCTGATGGAAGGTTGTTGTTATGGAGGCTTAATGGCACATAAGCATCTATGGCTATAATGTGCCTATTCACTTATTATTTTAGGAGATGAGGAATTTCCATAAAATCAAAAGAAAATTTTAAATCAGAAATTATTAAAAAGTCCAGTTTGCTTGAGGAAGTCAAAAAATTCAGAAATATTTGCTTTATCACCAATGAGATTTTCAAGAGTTATTGGTTTACGTTTATTTATCAGTGAGATCAAGGATGAAGCTCTGTGTTGTTTATAGTAGGGGCAGTCAATTAGAATATGTCTAACAGTCAAGATGTTAGAGCAATGTGTACACTGTGGTGGATCACCTCCTGTGAGTAAATAAAGATGTGTCAGATGAGTATGACCTATTCTTGCCCTTGAAAGGACTACTTCTTCTCGTCTCGATGTACGAACACTGGAACGCCAAATTTTCGGATCTTGTTTAAACTGAAAGAGTTTATTATTAGTCTGAGAGTGCCAGAGTGCTGTCCATTGTGATAGGCAAGCAGCATGAACGGTTAGTACACAATCTGATGCTGGAACAGGGATGTTGGTTAAATCAAAGGTAGTTGGATTTTTTGCAGCTTTATCAGCCAGTTCATTGCCTAAAATACCGGAATGGGCGGGTATCCAACAAAAAGCAACCAGTTGTTGACGTTTTTTGATTTGTAGTAACAAGCTTCTGATTTCATCTAGAACAGGGTGAACTTTATCTTCGCAATTACTTAGTGACATGATTGAGCTGAGGGAATCAGTATAAATAACAGATTTTAAAGAACAGTCGGAATAGAGATTTTCTAAAGCAAGTTTTATTGCATACAATTCAGCAGAAAATATACTAAAATCGGATGGAAGGGATACTGATACAACTGTATTTGGAAACACTGCAGCTGCTCCAACATTTGAATTAGATTTAGAGCCATCTGTATAAATTTGGTAGAAATCAATATATCTTTGAATGTGAACATCATGAATTTGTTTGAAGTTTGTTGCTTGCAAAGAATTCTTTCTCCATTGGCAGAGGTAAGTGTCACATGTTGGAAGAGGAGGAGGAGCCCATGGTGGTTGAGCAAAGGTTGGTATCTGCTGTACTTTCCGGATGGAAATATTCCAAACCTGCACCAGTTCAAGAAGGCGAAGACCAACTGGTTTAACTATGCTGGGTTTGTTTCTGTATAGGTTTTCTAATGGTGGGTTTAAAAGGTATGACTGAACGGGATGAGAGGCACAACTTTGTATCTTGACAGCATATTTCAATAACAGTGTTTTCCTGCGTAAAGTTAGTGGGGGCTCGTGAGCTTCTATGTAGAGACTATGTGCTGGCGACGTTCTGAACGCACCAATTGCAATTCCCAAAGCACTGTGTTGAATAGGATCGAGCCAGCGTAATGCACTCTTTCTGGCAGAATCATAGATTGGAGCACCATAATCGAGACGAGATCTGATTAATGCCTTGTACAACCGAAGCAGGGAGGTACGATCTGCACCACACGTTCGGGCAGATAAGGCTCTGAGTATGTTTATCTTTTTCAGACAGGAAGTCCGTACATTTTTAATATGATCTAGGTTGTTGATATGGAGGTTTGATGGCGCATAGGCTACTTTGGCCATAATGCGCCTATTCATTTATTATAAAAAAGAGATGAAAAAGTTTCATAAATTCAGAATTGATTAAAAAGTCCTGTTTGCTTTATGAAGTTGAAAAATTCGGAAATATCTGCATCATCTCCAATGAGATTCTCTAAAGTTATTGGTCTACGAAGATTAACCAGTGATAGCAGGGTTGAAGTTCTGTCTTGTTCATAGTAAGGGCAGTCAATGAGAATGTGTTTAATACTCAGATTTATATTACAAAGTGGACACTGTGGCGGGACATTCCCTGTGAGTAAATATAGGTGGGTCAGATAAGTATGGCCTATTCTTACCCTTGAAAGGACTACCTCTTCTCGTCTTGATGTGCGGACACTGGAGCGCCAAATTTTTGGATCATGTTTAAATTGAAAGAGTTTATTATTAATTTGAGAGTGCCATATTGCTGTCCATTTTGACAGGCTTGCAGCCTGAATGATTAATGCATAATCTGATGGCGGAACAGGAATATCAGTTAAGTCGAAGCTAGTTGGATTTTTTGCGGCTTTATCAGCCAGTTCGTTGCCCAAAATGCCAGAATGAGCTGGAATCCAGCAGAAGGTGACCAGTTGATTGCGTTCTTCAATTTGTAGTAATATGCTTTTTATTTCATCTAGAACAGGGTGTACTTTATCTAAGGGGTTACATAAAGCCAAAATTGAGCTGAGGGAATCAGTATAAATAACAGATTTTAAAGCACAGTCAGAAGAGAGATTCTGTAAAGCTAGTTTGATAGCATATAATTCAGCTGAGAAGATACTGAATTCAGATGGCAAGGATGCTGAAATAACGGTATTTGGAAACACTGCAGCTGCTCCAACGTTTGAATTAGATTTAGAGCCGTCTGTATAAATTGGAGAGAAGTCAAAGTATCTTTGAATGTGAGCTTCGTGAAGTTGTTTGATATTTGATGTTTGTAAAATGTTCTTACCCCATTGAGAGAGGTAGGTGTCACAGGTCGGTATAGGTGGTGGAACCCATGGTGGTTGAGGACAAGTTGTTGTCTGTTGCACAGAAAGGATGGGAACATTCCAAATTTGCATCAGTTCAAGAAGGCGAAGACCAGCTGGCTTTACTACGCTTGGTTTATTTCTGAAAAGGTTTTCTAATGGTGGATTGAACAGGTATGACTGAGTCGGATGCATGGCACAGCTTTGTATCTTGACAGCATAGTTCAATAACAGTGTTTTCCTACGTAAAGTTAGTGGGGGTTCATGGGCATCAATGTAGAGACTATGTGCTGGTGATGTTCTGAAAGCACCGAGTGAAAGTCTCAAGGCACTGTGTTGAATTGGATCAAGCCAACGCAATGCACTCAATCTGGCTGAATCATAGATGGGAGCTCCATAATCAAGACGGGATCTGATTAATGCCCGGTACAGCCGAAGCAGAGATGTACGATCTGCGCCCCATGTTTGGGAGGATAAAGCTCTGAGTATATTTAGCTTTTTTAGACAGGAAGTACGTACATTTTTAATGTGGTCTATAAAATTTAACTTATTATCAAATGTTAATCCTAGAAATCTGATGCTATTAGTGACCGGGATGGAGACATTATAAATTTGAAGTTCAGGATCCAGATGAAGTTTGCGCTGTCTACAAAAATGGATGGCAACTGTTTTCTGCTGCGAGAGTCGATATCCGTTGAGGCTGGCCCACTGTTGAATTTTATTAAGTGATATCTGGAGCTGCCGTTCAATAGACCTCATATTTTGGGAATGGCAGGAGATGGAAAGATCATCTGCATAAAGGTAGGTCTCAACTGTATTTGGAAGCTGATTGGTGATGGAATCTATTCTAAGAGCAAACAAAGTGGCACTCAGTACTGATCCCTGTGGCACTCCTTCTTCCTGTATAAACGTCTTGGAAAGGGCATCTTGGTACTGAACTTGAAACGATCTAGTACGTAGGAAGTTCTGAACAAAAATAGGAAGGTTGCCTCGCAAACCAAGAGAGTAAAGATCACTAAGTATGCCATGCCGCCAGGTAGTGTCAAAAGCCTTCTCGATATCTATTGAAACCATTACAAGATGTTCCCGTTTAACAAAGGCATTTCGAATGGCGAATTCAGCCTTGACCATAAGATCTAAGCATGACCTATTTTTACGAAAGCCATATTGGTTATGGCTCATTAGATGTTGTGACTCAATGATCCATACGAGTCTTCTGTGGACAATTTTTTCAAGGATTTTGCTCAGGCAGCTTGAGAGAGAGATCGGTCTATAGCTATAGGGGTTAGTTGGATCTTTCCCAGGTTTTAGGAATGCCAAAACAGTAGAGTGGTGCCAAGAATTTGGAAAAACGTTTTCTAAAAATATACGATTGTAAAAAACCAGAAGCAGTCTTAAAGCTTTGTCATCGAGATGTTGAAGCATGACATAATAAATCCCATCTGGCCCGGCTGCACCATTGTGGGCTGTTCTAATGGCATGCAGAAGTTCAAAGTATTGCAGAGGTTTGTTATATGGAAGAGTACATGCGGTTTGAAATTTTATGGCATGCTTTTCTCTAGTGTTTTTAATTCGTTGGAATGATGTAGGATATGCTGATGCCGCTGATATTTCAGCAAAAGTATTGCCCAAAGCATTAGCAATGTCTAAGGAATTGGATAGATCTTGCCCTTTCCAGGAGAGGATTGGAGATGGTATAGTAGGAAACTTACCAGATAACTGTCTAATTTTCTTCCATATAGTTTTCGGATCAGTGTTTCTGTTAAAGGTCGATGCAAAACGGGTCCAGGATTCTTTCTTAGCTTGCTTTTGTACAAATCGTGCTTTTGCTCTTAGCTTCTTATAATTAATGAGATTGGTTGTGGTTGGACATCGCCGAAATAAATTCCAGGCTTTGATTTTTGCTTTCTTTGCTTTTGTGCACTCATCATTCCACCAATAATTATAATGCTTGCGATCAGGGGGGTTTGATAATGGTATTGTGTCCTTGGCCACTTTTAGGAGATGTGATGTGATGTAGTCTGTTACATTATCAATATTTTGGAGCTGGATTTTTTCCTCGTCAAGAGAGATTGATGATCGAAATTTTGCCCAGTTTGCGCGAACAAATTTCCATTTCCTGCGGAGCTTGTTTGATGGAGTCTGTGACATTAAAACATTGCATATGATTGGAAGGTGGTCACTGCCCATTGGATCATTTAAAACGTACCACTCTATGGTTGGAAAGAGTATTGGAGAACAAATTGAGAGATCTATTGCTGAGGTGTGTCCAGTTGGGAGTTGTATGTGAGTGTGCGTACCAGTATTGAGTAAGGTGAGGTTTTGTGACTCTAGAAAGCTTTCAACGAGTCGACCACGTGTGTCTAGTTTAGGATCGCCCCATAAGGGGTGGTGCCCATTAAAATCCCCTAATATACAGAGAGGTGGAGGTATCTGTAGGAATAGATCTTCAAGATCTTTTAAACAATAAGCATGGTTTGGTGGTAGGTATATTGAAACAACTGTTATTGAAATATTCAGAGTTATATGAACAGCAACAGCTTCTATTTCAGTTTGAAGTGGAATATGTTTAGTTGGGATCTTTGAGTTTATCAGGATTGCTACACCACCATGGGCAGCATTTGCTGTGTTACGATCTCTTCGATAAAGACAATAGTTTTTTATTGAAGGAGAAATTTGCGCGGTTAGGTAAGTTTCCTGAAGACAAAGGGCAACTGGAGAATATCGGCTAATTAGATCACGGATATCATCTGTGTTGCAACGAAAGCCTCTGCAGTTCCATTGTAAAATACAAGGCATTATTTGTGTTTTATTGAAGGAGCTGTATCTGACTGTTTTTTGAAGGTTACTGGCTTATGACGCTCTAATTTAGTTTTATCTTTTTTAGAGAAAACTGGTCGACCTGTGTCCATTTCTTCTTCTGCATGGATTTCTAGAGGGGGATCATCCTGTATGGATGTGCCATCTGTGTCCATGGTTGTGTCCTGAAAATTTTTTACTACATTTGCGTTTGAACTATGAGATATGGTATCTATGACCGGAGTAGGTGAGGCCGCTGGTATTGTCAGAGGAGTATTATTGGCTTGGTCAGAGAACTTGGATTGTTGCTTAGAAAGAACATTTCTAGCCCAATCAGAAATTGATTTGTTAGTGGGAACTGTTACATCAGTTTGAGTGGAGACGGTCTGATATTTTTTCACAGCATTGGCATAGGTCATATTTTTGGTTATAGTTGGAGCAACTAATTTTCTCGCTTCTGGGTAACTTACTTTGTTCTCAACCTTGTATTTTACTATTTTTTTCTCGGTTTTCCACTTTTCGCATGTCTTGGAATATGCAGGATGGTCACCTTTGCAATTTGGGCAGGTCATTTTTGTAGCTGTACAGTTACTTTGTATGTGATCTGCAGAACCACAATTAGGGCAGACAGGAACTCCTCTGCATACAGTTTGTGAGTGGCCATACTTCTGACATTTGTAACACCTTAAAGGGTTTGGAATGTAAGGCCGGATTCGGCAAAGTAAATAACCTGCTTTTACAGAGGAGGGTAAGTTGGGTGTATTGAAGGTGAGAATAATGTTTCTTGTAGGTGTAAGTACATTATCTTTTTTGATCATTATTCGTCTTGCTTCAATTACGTGTTGTCCCTGCAGCTCTTGGGTTATTTCTTCCTCAGTAACGTTTAATAAGTCCCAACTGGATATCACACACTTAGATGAATTTAAGGTTGTGTGCGGGGATATTTTAACTGGAATTCCAGCAAAACTTGTCAGTTGTAACAGCTTCTCAGAATGTCTGTGGTTGGTGGTTTCTACTAGTAAGTCTCCTGATTGCAGTCTCTTCACCATCTTGGGAGATCCTGCAATACCCTCCAGATGTTTTTGTATGACAAACGGAGACAATTTATTAATGGGCTGACTAGTAAGAGAGTGGATAATTAAGAACGATGGGCAAGGTTGCTCCATCCGATCAGTCTTTTGTCTCTTTGGATTTTCGTTCTCAATATCCTGCTGATGGTCTGTGTTTGCCATGTTTGCTCCTTTTAGCTCTTGGCAAGTGGACTTGCTTGCCAAGATTTCCGGCCCCGCCACGGGGAGGCAGGAGCAGTGCCGCTAGGAGGCCAAGCGGTTAAAGTGTTAGTTCGTTAGTGGAAATAGAAATATATGGATAAATAAAGAAAGGTGAGTTTCCTTTCTCTGTTCTAACTTGTGGCTTTTAAGTGTAGAACAATATAGAAATAAAGCTAATAGAAACGTAGGAAATTAGAAAAAACTTTAATCGCTTTTGATGAGCACTCTGTTTTCGCAGAAAAAATCGCTTGACCTCGAATTCGCTTGGCACCCGGGGCCATATGATCTAGGAAATTTAATTTGTGGTCAAGGATTAATCCTAGAAATCTGATGTTAGTTGTTGTTGTTGTTGTTGTATTTGGGTTTTCTGGCACAAGGGCCTCTTGGGCCATATTGTGCCTGTTCGATATTTGCTTATCGCTAATTTCTCATGTTATTGTGATCATAGGCTATTATAAAGATTTATCTGTTTCAAATAAGTAAACAGTTCCTCCAAATTTGCATCATTGCCAAGAATCTGCAATAAGGTAATCGGTTCCTTCAAATGGGATAGGGATGTAAAGGTTGATTTTCTGGTAGTTGAAAGTTGGGGACATTCAATGAGAATATGATATATTGTCAACTGCGACTGGCACAACAAACACTGAGGAGGGTTCTCTCCCATAAGCAAATACAGATGAGTTGGATGTGAATGTCCAATGCGGAGCCTTGCTAGAATTACTTCTTGTCGCCTGCTTTTCCTGATACTAGATGTCCACAATTTTGGCTCTTTTTTTATCTGCAGCAGTTTATTATTTATTTGAGCTTTCCAGAGGTCAGACCATTGCTTCCTACATGCTGTTTCAATGATGGATTTGTAGTCGGTGTAGGGCACTGTTTGTTGCCTGGAATTGCTTGAGTCAGGGTGTTTAGCGGCGGCGTCCGCTTGTTCATTACCTGGAATGCCTGCATGACCAGGTATCCAGCAGAAGGTAACCTTCTGGTTGGCTTTTTGACAGTAAAATAACTTGGACCGTATCTCTTTAAGAATCGGATGTGAGGGCGACATGGTAGTTTGAATGGCAGTGATTGCGCTTAAGGAGTCTGTGTATATCAGGGATTGCTTTATACAGCTGTTGTGTATTCTATCTAGAGCTAGTTTAATAGCAAATAATTCTGCAGTATAGATAGTACATTCCGTTGGAAGAGACACAGCATCTGAAAAGGTAGAAGAAACTGCTGCAGCACCAACGGCTGCATCTGTTTTGGAGCCATCAGTATAGATAGGTACTTTATCTGAATTTTCCAACAAATGAGTTTTATGGAGCTGTTGATAGTTTATATTTGCCAGAGAGGATTTTCCCAATCTTGAAAAGAAATTGTCGCAGAGAGGTGAGAATTCAGTCCAGGGAGTTTCAGGAGTAGCAAGGTCTTGGAATATGTTGTGAAATTTAAGATCCCAACTGATTGTGAGTTCTTGCAGTCGAATCCCTGCAGGGCGGTTTTCATTAGGCTTATTGTGATATAATTCAGCATATTGAGGATCAAACAGGTACTGCCAGCTAGGGTGGAATGGCATGCTTTTAATTTTTGCTGCATACTTACACAATAAGGATTTTCTCCTGAGATGCAAAGGGGGTTCATTTGCCTCAATATACAGGCTGTGGACCGGAGATGTTCTGAAGGCTCCCACAGCTATCCTAAGAGCACTATGCTGTATGGTGTTCAGACGTAATAGTGAACTTTTCCTAGCGGAGTCATAGACAGGTGATCCATAGTCTAATCGTGATCTTATTAAAGCTCTATACAGATGAAGGAGAGAGCTTCTGTCAGCACCCCAGGACTTAGCAGAGACTGCTCTCAGGATGCTCAGTTTTTTTAGACATGTAGTTCGAAGGAAAGCAATATGGGAAGCAAAATTAAGTTTGTTATCTAAATATAACCCCAACAGTCGGAAACTGTTAGTGACAGGAATCAGGTTGTTTTTTAAAAATATTTCTGGATCTGGGTGAAGTTTGCGTTTTTTACAAAAATGAATTGCACTAGATTTCTTTTCTGATAGGGAATAGCCATTCCGCAATGCCCATGATTCAATTTTAGCGATGGAAATTTGGAGTTGCCTTTCAATGGTGTTCATGGATTGGGATTGACAAGAAACAACGAGGTCATCAGCGAACATATACGATTCTACTGTATTAGGTACATCCTGTGTCATGTTTGTAATTCTTATTGAAAATAACGTCGGACTAAGAATGGACCCCTGAGGAACACCCTCCTCTTGTTCAAATGATTTAGATAAATTGTTCATGTATCTAACCTGAAATGTTCTGTGGCATAGGAAGTTTTGTATAAAGTGGGGTAAATGACCTCTCAAGCCAAAAGAATGAAGATCTTGAAGTACACCGTATCGCCAGGTGTTATCAAAGGCTTTCTCAATATCAAGATTGATCATGACCAGATGTTGTCCCCTTATGAAGGCATTTCGGATGTTTGCTTCTGCTTTTATCATTACATCTAACGTGGACCGGTTCTTTCGAAACCCGTACTGATTGTTATTTTGCAAGTTGTTAGTTTCCAGGAACCACGTTAGCCGCCTGTGAACCATTTTTTCCAAGACTTTGCCTAAGCAGCTGGTCAATGAAATCGGCCTGTAATTATGTGGAAAGCTGCGATCCTTTCCTGGCTTTGGAAAGGCTAGTATAATTGAGTGACGCCATGAGTTTGGGTAAATATTTTCTAGAAATATTCGATTGTAATATTTTAACAATACCCTTTTTGTTCTGTTGTTTAGTTGGCTTATCATGATGTAGTAGATCCCATCTGGACCAGCAGCACTACTGGAAGTTTTATTGAGCGCCCCTAAAAGTTCTGTTAATGTAAATGGCTGGTTGTACGGGTGTGAAACTCTGGTGGAGAAATTGATCTTATGCTGCTCTGATGATTTTTTAATTTTCTGAAAGATTGGGTCGTAGGTGGATACACCTGATATACTGGCAAATGATTCGGCTAAGGCATTTGCAATTTCTGCCGGAGAGGACAACTCCTTTCCTTTCCAGTTTAATATTGAGGATGGGGACTGGACATATTTGCCATCAATTGTTCGTATTTTCTTCCAGATGAGTCTGATATCTGTGTCCTTGTTTATACTAGAGGAAAAGCTAATCCATGCTTCTCTTTTTGCTTTCCTTCTTATTTGGCGGAACTTAGCTTTCATTCTTTTAAAACTAATTAGGTTACTGGTTGTGGGGAATTTGCGGAACAAATTCCAAGCCCTATTTTTTTCCTGTTTAGCGTATGTACAATCCGGATTCCACCAGTAATTATTGTGTTTGCGTTTCCCAGGCAAGGACTTTGGTATTGTAGAGTTGGCAGCTTGTAATATTTGATTAGTTATATGTTGTGTGACATAATCTATGGGTTGAAGTTGAATTATTTCATCATCTAACTGAACATTTGAAGCATATTCATTCCAGTGTGCCCTACGAAATTTCCATTTGGAGCGACCCGGCAAAGGGGAGTTTACCCGTGTTTGCAGCTTGCAGAGAATTGGTAGATGATCACTATTTAGTGGATTTTCAAGAACTGACCACTCCGTATTAGTACATATGGAGGGAGAGCAGATTGAAAGGTCTATTGCACTCATGGATCCTGTTGAAAAATGTATATAGGTAGGCTCTCCGGTATTCAAAAGGGTAAGTTGGCACACATCGAGAAGATTTTCTATTTGTTTACCTCTTTTGTCGATTGTTGGAGATCCCCACAGCGAGTGATGAGCATTGAAGTCTCCGAGTAAATAGAAAGGAGGTGGTAGCTGGTCTATTAGATTTTCTAGATTTTCTGAGGAGATTGAGGAATTTGGGGGAATATATATAGATGCTATTGTAATAGTCATGCCAATTTCTGCGCGCATTGCCACTACCTCAAAAGGAGTCTGAAGAGCAACAGGTTTAGATGGAATATTATTTCTAACAAGAACTGCCACGCCTCCACGAGCTGGCGAGTCGATACTCCTATCTCTTCTGAACATGGTATAATTTTTAATGGTAGGACACACTTGTGGATTTAAATAGGTTTCTTGTAGGGATATACATGCTGGTTCATAGCGGTTTACGAGATCATGCAAGTCATCTTTTGCATTACGAAAGCCCCTACAATTCCACTGAAGAATTCTTTCCATTATGCGTTCTTGTTAGTTGTTTTTGCTTCTGACAGTTTTTTGGTTGTAGCTTGTTTATACCTCTCTATTTTTACTTTGTCTTTCTTAGGAAAGAAAGGACGTGTTGTGTCTATCTCATCAGTTGCGTGGAGTTCTAAAATTCCATCATCTGAATTTTTCTCCTGATCAATATCCATTTCCGTTGAAATCCGTGGATGCACCATTGGGGTTTCTGTAGCTTTTGGTTTCATTGTTGACGCATCGGCTGGAATGGAGATTGGAGTATTGCTGGCTTGTTCAGTTGTTTGTTGTGAAGGACAGTGTTTGGGAGAAGTGAGTATGGATCGTGCCCAATTCGCGATAGATGTATTAGGAGGAACTGTAACGTCCGTTTGGATACTTACTGATTGCACCTGTTTGGCAGCTGTGGCATACGTTCGCTTTGGCTCCATTTTGATTATTTCTCTTCTCGCCTCTGAATAAGTGACTTTGTTTTCCACTTTATATTTCTGTATTTTTTTCCCTTGCTTCCATAGTTCGCATATTTTAGAGAAAGCTGGGTGATTCCCTTTACAATTTGGGCAATTAGGAGTGGTAGCATTGCAATCGGATTGATTGTGGTCTTTCGATCCGCAATTAGGACATATTGCCTCACCTCTACATGCAGTCTGAGAGTGTCCATATTTTTGGCACTTATAGCACCTGATTGGGTTTGGGATGTAGGGTCGGACACGGCAATGGAGATAGCCTGCTTTGACAGATGTTGGTAAGATGGGAGAGCTAAAAGTGAGGATTATGCTCCTTGTTGGAATGAGAGTACCATCTTTACGAGTCATGATTCTCCTGGCTTGGATGACTCTTTGTTCTCGTAGCTCTTTGACTATTTCCTCCTCTGATACGGTTAATAAGTCCCATTCTGCAATTACTCCCTTGGAGGAATTTAAGGTGGCATGGGGAGTGACTTTTATTGGATGTCCGCCGAAAGTTGTCAGATTTAATAGCTTTGCAGAATGCTGGGATTTCATGGTCTCTACCAGAAGATCCCCAGACTGGAGTCGCCTTACTGATTTTGGTGAACCTGCGACAGCCTCTAAGCATTTTTGCACAAGGAATGGGGACAATTTACTCAAAGGCTGGTCTGATGTAGAGTGCAGTATGAGAAATGCTGGTATCTCCTCTTGAGGATTTGTTTTCAACCTCTTGGGTTGGGAGAAGTCATCATCGGTGTGTTTAGTCACTAGTTTTGAGCTCGGAGGCTCTAAAGGTGGAAACGAATTGTTATCCATCTTTGCTCCTTTCAGCCCCGGGAGAGTGGATTTCTTCTCCCAGGTTACCGGCCCCGCCACGGGGAGGCAGGAGCAGTGCCGCTAGAGTGACCAAGCGGTATAAGAGTTAGTATATTAGTTTAAATGAAAAAAAGAAAGGTGATTTGCCTTTCTGAAACTTACTTACAGATCGTAAGTCTAAGTTTACTAGTATTTAATGAAAACGTAAGAAAACTTTTTTAACTGAACAAAAACTGCAGCTTCAAGAAAAACGCTCTAGAAATCACTGAGAATCGCTTGATCACTATAACGCTTGGCACCCGGGGCCTGATGTTAGTAGCGATTGGGATGGAGACATTGGAAATTTGAAGTTCAGGATCCGGATGAAGTTTTCGTTGTCTGCAAAAATGTATTGCAGTTGTTTTCTGCTGAGAGAGTCGGTAGCCGTTGAGGCTGGCCCATTGTTGTATTTTATTTAGTGAAATTTGAAGCTGTCTTTCAATAGATCTCATGTTTTGGGAATGGCAGGAGATGGAAAGGTCATCTGCATATAGATAAGTCTCAATTGTGTTTGGAAGCTGTTTGGTGATGGAATCAATTCTAATAGCAAAAAGAGTGGCACTCAATACTGATCCCTGTGGAACACCTTCTTCCTGAATGAAAGTTGAAGAGAGGGCATGTTGGTATCGAACTTGAAATGATCTAGTATGTAGAAAGTTCTTAATAAATACAGGAAGGTTGCCACGTAGTCCGAGAGAGTACAGATCACTAAGTATACCATGCCTCCAGGTGGTATCAAATGCCTTCTCTATGTCTATTGAAACCATTACTAGATGTTCATGTTTGACAAAAGCATTACGGATGGCAAATTCAGCTTTGACCATAAGGTCTAAGCATGACCTGTTTTGACGAAAGCCATATTGACTACGGCTCATTAGCTCTTCCGACTCGATGATCCAGATGAGTCTTCTGTGGATAATTTTCTCAAGGATTTTACTGAGGCAGCTTGAGAGAGATATGGGTCTATAGCTATATGGATTGGATGGATCTTTTCCAGGTTTTAGGAATGCCAAAACTGTAGAGTGATGCCAGGAAACTGGAAAAACGTTTTCTAAAAATATACGATTGTAAAAGACTAGGAGGAGACGCAAAGCTTTGTCATTAAGATGTTGTAGCATGACATAATAAATCCCATCTGGTCCAGCAGCACCATTGCGGGCTGTTCTAATGACATGTAATAGTTCAGAATATTGCAGAGGTTTATTATATGGGAGAAGGTTTGAAGTTTCAAAATTAATACCATGCTTTTCTTTAGTGTTTTTAATTCTTTGGAATGAGCTAGTATATGCTGATGTTGATGAGATTTCTGCAAAAATATTGCCCAAAGCATTGGCTATATCTACAGGATTAGATATATCTTGCCCATTCCAGGAGAGGATTGGAGAAGGTATGGTGGGAAACTTACCAGACAGCTGTCTAATTCTTTTCCATATTATTTTGGGATCAGTATTTCTGTTAAAACTGGATGCAAAACGGGTCCAGGATTCTTTCTTTGCTTGCTTTTGTATAAAGCGTGCTTTTGCCCTTAATTTCTTATAATTAATGAGATTGACTGTGCTTGGGCACTGCCGAAACAAATTCCAGGCTTTATTTTTTGCTCTCTTTGCTGTGGTGCATTTGTCATTCCACCAGTAATTATAATGTTTTCGGCCCGGCGGATTTGATAGTGGTATCGTGTCTTTGGCCACATTTAGAAGATGCGACGTGATGTATTCTGTCACATCATCAATATGCTGGTGGCGGATTTTTTCCTCGTCAAGGTCAATTGATGACTGAAATTTTGCCCAGTCTGCTCGGACAAATTTCCACTTTCTGCACGGTTGAAATGAAGGAGTCTTTGCTTTCAGAAATTTGCATACTATTGGGAAATGGTCACTGCCCATGGGATCGTTTATTACATACCACTCTATGGTTGGGACTAGTACTGGTGAGCAAATTGAGAGATCTATTGCTGAGGTGTGTCCTGCTGGGAGCTGTACGCGTGTCGGTGCACCTGTATTGAGTACAGTGAGATTTAGTGCCTCCAAAAAACTTTCAATTAGTCTACCTCGTCTATCCAATTTAGTAGAGCCCCATAATGGGTGGTGCCCGTTAAAGTCCCCTAATATACAGAAAGGTGGAGGTATCTGTATAAAGAGGTCTTCAAGATCTTTTAAAGAGCAAGTACAGTTTGGTGGTAGATAGATTGAGACTAGTGTTATTGTACCATGGAGAGTTATACGAACAGCAACAGCTTCTATTTCAGTTTGGAGTGGGATATGTTTTGATGGGATCTTTGAATGTACTAGTATTGCCACACCACCATGGGCAGCGTTAGCAGTATTTCGATCTCTTCGATAAATCCAATAGTCCTTTATCGAAGGAGAAATTTGTGTGGTTAGGTAAGTTTCCTGTAAACAAAAGGCAACCGGAGAATATTGGTTAATTAGGTATTGAATATCGTCTGTGTTGGAACGAAAGCCTCTGCAATTCCATTGTAAGATGTTGTGGTTCATTTTGGTTTAGTTGAGGATGAATCATCTGACTGTTTTTTGTTTGAAGAGGATTTTTTTCGGTCTTTTTTCGGAAAAGTAGGGCGTCCAGTATCCATCGTGTCATTTGCGTGAAGTTCTAGTATGGGTTCTTCATGATCTGGGTTTACATCTACTTCCATACTACTGGCTGATGATTCAGGTTTATTCTTATCTTTAGCAGTTTTAAGTTTTTCTTTGTTATGCGGAACTGTCCGAGTCTCAATTGGGAATTGTTCTGTGTTATTTGAGACTGTCTCAGTATCATTTGGGATACTAATTGGGGTGTTGGTGGCATTGCTGGTTTTCGTTTTAGAATTTTCTTTTCCTGTGGTTGATATGGTTGCTTTAACCCAATTAGCTAGCGAGACGTTGGGCGGTATCGACACATCTGTTTGAATTGCAGTTGTATGAAAACTTCGGGTTCGAGAGGCATAAGATGGACTTGGCATGGTCAGCATTATTTGTCTGCGTGCCTCAGGATATGTGACTTTGTGTTCTACTTTATATTTTTGGATATTCCTACCTGTTTTCCACATTTCACATGTTTTAGAAAATGCGGGGTGATTGCCTTTGCAGTTGGGGCAAATGGGAATTGCGGCTGGACAATCTGCCTGCATATGATCCTTTGCTCCACAAATAGGACAGATGGCGTCACCTCTGCATGCCTGCTGTGAATGGCCATATTTCTGGCATTTAAAACAGCGAAGAGGATTTGGGATGTATGGACGAATTCGGCAGTTTAAATATCCAGCTTTTACTGAGGATGGCAAATCAGGAGTACTAAAAGTTAAAATGATGGAACGAGTTGGAATGAGATTTCCATCTTTTTTTGTCATTATTCTTTTAGCGCTGATTACCTTTTGGTTGCTAAGTTCTTGTACTAATTCATCCTCAGACAAAGTAATTAAGTCCCATTCTGTGATGACACCCTTTGATGAATTTAAGGTATTGTGGGGTGTAACAGATACTGGCAACCCACCAAATGTCGTTGTCTTTAATAGCCACTCCGAATGTTTTGTGGTAGCTGTTTCAATCAGGAGATCTCCGGATTGGAGTCGCTTTACCATTTTTGGTGATCCTGCAATTGATTCTAGATGTCTTTGAATCACGAACGGAGATAACTTACCCACAGGCTGGGTAGACAGAGAGTGCATCACCAAAAAATTGGGAATATCTGAACAGTGTGTTTCTGTTCGAAGCCTTTTGGGTTGGCTATTTTCCTTGTCTTCATTACCATATTCTGGTCTTGAGCTTGAAGGCTCTAAGGGTGGAAAATTTGTAGAATCCATGATGGCTCCTTTTGGCCCTGGGGGATTATCTTTTCCACCCAGGTTACCGGCCCCGCCACGGGGAGGCAGGAGCAGTGCCACGAGGTGACCAAGCGGCTGGGTTAGTAATTAGTATTTATAGAAAAAACAGAAAGGTGGATTCCCTTTCTGGGCCTTTCCCTACTTCTTGTAGAGTGAAAGTGCTACTGAGATATACAAAGAAATCAAGAAAACGGTTTTTGAAACAAAAATAGAATCTGTTTGCTCAAATACTCTTTGCAGAAATCGCTTTTAGAAATGCACTACAAATCGCTTGGCCACGGAACGCTTGGCACCCGGGGCCGAAAAAGTTTGTTATTTGTTTCTTTATGCCACAGCGCTGTCCACTGTGCATGGTATGCTGTTTGAATTATGATATTATAATCCGATGCTGGAATGAAGGCAGAGGTTAAGTCTAAGGTTGATGGATTTTTTAGCAGATATATCAGCTATTTCATTTCCTTTTATGCCTGAATGTGCCGGAATCCAGCAAAACTTCACTAGTTGTTGACGGTGGTCAATTTGCGATAGCAAACTCCTGATTTTAACTAAAATATGGTGATTCTTTTGAAAGGGATTCTGCATTGCTCTAATTGAGCTGAGAGAGTCAGTGTAAACTATATATTTTGCAGATGGGTGTAGAGTCAAATTTTCTAGAGCTAATTGTATTGCATACAGTTCTGCTGAAAAGTTGGTATACTCAGGTGGAAGAGAAGCTGATATGATAGCAGAGGGAAACACTGCTGCTGCTCCAACAGTTGAAAGAGATTTGGAACCATCCGTATATACCGGCAAGAAGTCAGCACAGCTTTGAAGATGGCTAGCATGGAGTTGTTGCACATTCAGTGTCAGTAGGCGATTCTTTCCCCATTGTAGAAAATAAGTATCACAGGTTAGTTGAGGAAACGAGGTCCATGGAGGATGAGAGTAATTCTCTATCTGTTGCCTATTGTGGAGAGGAACATTCCAGTTCTGTGATATTTCAAGAAGCCGTAGGCCAGCTGGTCGGATTTTACTTGGTTTATTTCTATAGAGATTAATTAGTGGTTGATTAAAAAGGTATGGCTGAATAGGATGCAAAGAGCAAGTCTGTATTTTGGCTGCATATTTAAGTAACAGCATTTTTTCTGCGGAGATGCAGAGGGGGCTCATGAGCTTCAATGTATAGACTATGAGTTGGAGATGTCCTATACGCACCAATTGCAATCCGCAGTGCATTATGTTGAATAGGATCCAGCCAGCGTAGTACACTCTTTCGGGCAGAATCATAAACTGGAGCACCATAATCTAAACGGGATCTGATCAATGCTCTATATAAGAGCAGCAGAGTTGTACGGTCTGCTCCCCAAGAATGGGCAGATAAAGCTCTTAGCATGTTGATCTTTTTGAGACAGGTAGTACGTAACAATTTAACATGCTCAAAGAAATTCAGCTTACTGTCCAGGATTAGTCCCAAGAATCTGATATTGCTGGCGATCGGAATGGTGGTATTTGATATCCGAAGTTCAGGATCCGTATGCAGTTTGCGTTGATTGCAAAAGTGGATCGCAACTGTTTTTTGTTGGGAAAGACGATATCCATTGCGCTCAGCCCACTTTTGTACTTTATTGAGAGATATCTGCAATTGCCTTTCAATAGATCTCATATTCTGTGAATGGCAAGAAAGAGAGAGATCGTCAGCGTAAAGGTACGCCTCTACAGTATTTGGAAGTTCTTTTGTGATAGAATCAATTCTGAGGGCAAACAGGGTTGCACTCAAAACTGACCCTTGTGGAACTCCTTCTTCTTGCAAGAATGTAGTAGAAAGGGAATTTTGATATCGCACCTGGAAGGATCTGCTCTTGAGGAAGTTCTTAATAAATATAGGCAGGTTGCCACGGAGACCATGATTATGGAGGTCACGAAGAATTCCATAACGCCAGGTAGTATCGAATGCCTTCTCTATATCTATGGAGACCATAACTAGGTGTTCGTTTTTAACAAAGGCATTGCGAATTTCGGATTCAGCCTTGATCATCAGATCAAAGGAGGACCTGTTTTGGCGAAAGCCATGCTGACTATTACTTAGTAGATGTTCGCTTTCAATGATCCAAGCGAGTCGACTGTGGATCATTTTTTCAAGAATTTTACCGAGGCAACTGGACAGAGATATTGGTCTGTAACTATTAGGATTGGAGGGGTCTTTTCCAGGTTTCAAAAAGGCCAGAACTGTAGCATGGTGCCAAGAAGTGGGATAAACATTTCCCAGGAAGATTCGGTTAAAAAAGGCTAGCAGCATTTGTAAGTTTTCTTCATCAAGGTGCTGTAACATAACATAATATATCCCATCTGGCCCAGCGGCACTGTTGCGTGTTGTTCTGATGGCTTGCATAAGTTCACATTTTTGGAGCGGCTGGTTATATGGAAGTAGCAGTGAAGTTCGAAAGTTGATGTGTCTCTGTTCTGCGGTGCTCTTAGTTTTCTGAAATTCCGGAGAGTAGGTGGAAGCAGCTGAGACGTCAGCAAACGTTTTGCCTAAGGCATTTGCTATATCCAGAGGAGCAGAAACGTTTAGACCATTGCAGGAGAGAATTGGGGAAGGAACAGTTGGAAACTTCCCGGAAAGCTGCCTTATTTTCTTCCATATTAATCGTGGGTTCGTGTTTCTATTGATAGTGGATGCAAACCGAGTCCAAGAATCTTTCTTGGCTTGTCTTTGAATGAGACGAGCTTTTGCCTTTAGTTTCTTGTATTGAATAAGATTAACTGTAGTTGGAGTTCGCCGAAATAAATTCCATGCTTTATTTTGTTCTTTCTTCGCTTTTGTGCATTCCTCATTCCACCAACAGTTGAAATGGCGTCGAGTCTTTGAGTTTGATATTGGAATTGAGCTTTTAGCTGCAAATAAAAGGCAGGAGGTGATATAGTCGGTAACTTCATCTATGGGATGTAGTTGTATAATTTTTTTGTCCAATGTGATTGCTGACTGAAATTTGTCCCAATTAGCTTTAGAAAATTTCCATTTCCTGCAGGGTTCGTCTAATGGTGGTTGTGTAGTCATCAGATTACAAACAATTGGAAAATGGTCGCTGCCCATGGGATTATCCAGAGCGGACCATTGCATGACTGAAAACAGTATTGGGGAGCAAATCGATAGGTCAATGGCAGAAGTCTGTCCATTAGGTAACTGTATATGGGTGTGCGAACCACTGTTAAGAAGAGTGAGGTTTTCTTTATCCAGCAAAGTTTCGATCAGTCGGCCGCGTGGGTCTAATTTAGTTGATCCCCATAAAGGGTGGTGGCCATTGAAATCCCCTAGCAGGCAGATAGGGGAGGGGAGCTGTAATAAAAGTTCTTTAAGATCAGTATAAGAGTAAGTATGATTTGGTGGGAGATAAACTGAGACTAGAGTTAAAGCAGTCTGACTAATCAGACGCACAGCGACAGCTTCGATTTGGGTTTGGAGAGTGATTTGCCTAGCTGGAATCCTTGTGTTAATTAAGATAGCTACACCACCTCGAGCAGAATTGGATGTGTTCCGATCTAGTCGATAGATTGAGTAGTTTTTTATGGAAATGGAAATTTGAGGAGTTAAATAGGTTTCTTGCAGGCAGAAACCAACTGGAGAGTAGCGGTTAATTAAGTAATGAATGTCGTCAATGTTGCCACGAAAGCCTCTGCAATTCCATTGTAAGATGTTAGGCATTACTTGAATTTAGAAGAAGAAGCTGTACCTGACGTGGCTGTCTTATGGCGTTCTGGCTTTGGTTTGTCTCTTTTTGGAAATGTAGGGCGACCTGTGTCCATATCTTCTTCTTCTACAAATATTTCCAGAACTGGATCTTCCTGTTTGGGTGAATACTCTGAATGCATTGATGTGTCCTGAATAATCTTTTTTGTGGATGAATTAAGATTATTTGAAGTAGTAGCAATCACTGGTGGAGGAGGAGATTTTGCTGGAATTTTAAGAGGCGTATTACTGGCTTGGTCTGAGTGCTTCAGGGTATTGGACTCTTGCTGAGAGAGGACAGCTCGAGCCCAGTCGGAGATTGATATGTTATGTGGAATGGTAACATCAGTTTGCGTGGCTATTGTCTGATATTTTTTTGCGATACTGGCATAGGTACGGTTATGTATAATGGGTGCAACTAATTTTCTTGCTTCCTGATAACTAACTTTATTTTCGACTTTATATTGCATAATTTTTTTCTCTGTTTTCCATCTCTCACATGTCTTAGAGTAGGCCGGATGGTTGCCTTTGCAGTTGGGACAGATCATTTCTTTCACTGAACAATCACTTTGAATGTGATCAGAGGATCCACAGTTGGGACAAACTGGGTTGCTTCTGCATGTCGTTTGAGAGTGGCCATACTTTTGGCATTTATAACATCTCAACGGATTTGGTATAAAAGGACGAGTGCGGCAAAGAAGATATCCTGCTTTTATTGATGAGGGTAGATTTGGGCTGTTAAAGGTGAGAATTATATTTCTGGTAGGTATCAGTATATTGTCTCTTTTGACCATAATTCTTTTTACAGCGATGACATTTTGTTCCTTAAGTTCTTCTTTAATTTCTTCCTCCGTCACATTCATCAGGTCCCAACTAGATATTACACCCTTTGATGTATTTAGGGTTGCATGTGGAGTTACGGTAACTGGAATACCAGCAAATGTTGTCATTTTTAGTAGTTTTTCAGAATGCCTGTGGTTTTGAGTTTCAACAAGTAAGTCCCCTGATTGCAGTCTCTTAACCGTCTTGGGAGACCCTGCAATACTTTCCAGATGTTTTTGGATTAGAAAAGGGGGATAGCTTACTGAGAGGCTGTTCTGATAGTGAGTGCATTATTAAAAATGCTGGTAAGTCTGTCACCGAGGGATTTGTTTTCAACCTCTTTGCTTGTGACGAGTCATGTTTATTTTCGGTATCTGGTCGACAGCTTGTCGACTCTATAGTTGGAAACATATTTTTTTCCATGTTGGCTCCTCTTAGCCCCTGGCAGATGGACTTTTCTGCCAAGGTTACCGGCCCCGCCACGGGGAGGCAGGAGCAGTGCCTGGTGTGACCAAGCGAAGTTAGTAGTGATTAGTCTATTAAATATGAAAAAAGAAAGGTTACTTTCCTTTCTTGCTCTCGATCAGTACTTTTGAAAAAAGAGCTGCTATTAAATAAAAGGATTTATTAAGGAGAAGAACGTAAAAGCGAACTAGAATTCACCTTTTGAGAATCGCAGTGAAAGCACAGAGAAATCGCTTAGTCACAATCGCTTGGCACCCGGGGCCGAAGGCAATAGGATCATACTGCGAAAGGAGATCTCGGATGTCAGCCAAATTACTGCGATAGCCTCTGCAGTTCCATTGTAAGAAAGTAAGCATTATTTTGGTTTAGTGGGGCCCTCGATTTGTTTTCGAGGTGCAGAAGGTTTAGATCGCTCAAGTTTACCTTTTCCCTTCTTTGGGAAATAAGGTTTCGCTGTATCCATCTCCTCTTCAGTAAAAAGTTCTAAAATCTGTCCATCTTGGTTTGAATTATCTTCTGAATCCATGTAGTCTGTTTGGTTTGAGTCGGGAGTGGTAGACACTGTAGTATTTTGCTGTTGAGTGGCATCTGGTTGTATTGTGATCGGCGTATTTATTGCTTTGCTTTGTTTGCTTTTTGTTTGGGGTGTTGGCACTGAGGACAATATTGACTTTGCCCATTCAGCTAGTGACTTTGTTGGTGGTATGGTGACCTCTGTTTGGGTAGCAATTGATACATGATTTTTGGTTATTTGGGCATAACTTGGCTTGTTAGTATTTGGAACTGGTAAGGATTTTTTAGCTTCTTGGTAGGTTACATTATGTTCAGTTTTGTATCGCTGTATCTGTTTTTCGCGTTTCCAAAGGGGACACTCCTTCGAATACGCCGGATGGGCTTCTTTACAGTTAATGCAGTTTGGAGTTGTGTTAGTGCAGTCATTTGTAGAATGTTCAGTGGATCCACATGTGGCACAGGCAGCTGCTCCTCTGCAGACCGTCTGTGAGTGCCCAAATTTCTGGCACTTATAGCAGCGTAATGGATTTGGTATGTATGGTTTAACTCGGCAGTTAAGGTAACCGGCTTTGATCAATGTTGGTGGTTTAGGATTATCAAAAGTAAGGATTATATTCCGGGTAGGAACTAGTACATTATCCTTCTTCGTGAGAATTCGCCTTACATTGATGACTCCTTCTTCTCGTAATTCCTGTTTGAGTTCTTCATCTGACAAATTGAGGAGGTCCCACTCAGTGATGACACCTCTTGACGTGTTCAAGGAAACGTGCGGTGAAACGCTGACCGAAATTCCACCAAAGGATTGTAATTTTTGTAGTTGTTCAGATTGTCTGGCAGTGACAACTTCAACCAGTAGGTCTCCAGATCTTAACCGACGAACTGTCTTGGGAGTACCTATTATGCTTTCTAGGCTTTTTTGCACTAGGAAAGGGGAGAGTTTTCCAACTGGTTGTTCTTGAGTTGAATGTATAATTAAAAAGGTTGGGGTTCGGATTCTGCCTACGTCAGTCTTTTGACGTTTTGCTGCGACAGAACCAGACTCCTCTTGTTCTTGCCTTGTCAGAGTTTCTTCTGTGTACCCAGTGTTTTTCTGGGTTTTATGGACTTCTTGCTCCATTTCGCCCTGGAAGGGAGATCTTTTCCCCTCCAGGTTACCGGCCCCGCCACGTGGAGGCAGGAGCAGTGCCACCTTTGTGACCAAGCGGTAGTGGGTTAGTAGTAATATGCAAAGAAAAAAGGGGAAAAAAAGAAAGAAGGTTAATTTTCCTCCTGTTCAAGTAAAGTGATTTCTTTACTGAAGCTTATTTAATTGATTGTTAGTGTAACGCTGTAAATAAAGAAGACGATTTTACTTATTCAAGAGAGCGCAATTCACTGGCAAATACACTTGATCACAAAATCGCTTGGCACCTGGGGCCGGTATGATTAATGGTGGTTGTGCAGTGAGCAGGTCGCAAATAATCGGAAAATGGTCGCTGCCCATGGGATCGTCTATAACAGACCATTCTATAATTGGATACAGAATCGGGGAACATATTGATAGATCGATTGCAGAGGTTTGTCCAGTTGGTAGTTGTATGTGAGTAGGTGCACCAGTATTAAGAACAGTAAGGTTTTCCTTATCCAGAAAGGTTTCAATTAAGCGGCCATGGATATCTAATTTTGTCGATCCCCATAAGGGGTTGTGGCCATTAAAATCACCCAAGAGACAGACAGGGGGTTCTAGTTGCATTAGCAGGTTTTCAAGGTCTTGGTAAGAGAAGGTATGACTTGGTGGGAGATAGACTGATACCAGTGTTAAAGCAATCTGGGTTATCAAACGTACGGCGACAACTTCAATTGTAGTTTGCAAAAAAATTTGCTTGGTCGGGATATTTGAGCTGACTAAGATGGCCACACCCCCACGGGCAGTATTTGAATTATTACGATCGTGCCGATAGATTACATAGTTCTTTATGTTGGTGGAAATTTGCGGAGTTAGATAGGTTTCCTGTAGACAGAAACCAACTGGAGAGTAGCGGTTAATTAAGACTTGAATATCGTTAAGGTTGCTACGAAATCCTCTACAATTCCATTGTAGAATGTAAGGCATTACTGATGTTTAGTAGAAGAAGCTGCTTCTGACTGTTTTTTTAATGTGACTGTCTTGTGACGTTCAGGCCTTGGTTTATCTTTTTTTGGGAATAATGGTCGACCGGTGTCCATTTCTTCTTCCGCATATATTTCTAAGATCGGTTCTTCCTGTCTGGATGAGTCAATAGTATCCATAGACGTTTCTTGGATATTCTTTTTTAAATTTGAGTTGCGATTATTCGGTATAGAAGAAATCACTGGGGAAGGAGAAGAAGTTGTAGCTGGTACTGTAAGTGCAGTATTACTTGCCTGGTTCAACTGTTTCGGGACATTGGACTGTTGCTGAGAGAGAACAGTCCGAGCCCAGTCAGAGATTGAGGTGGTAGAAGGGACTGTAACATCAGTTTGAGTGGCTACTGATTGATATTTTTGCGTAATATTGGCGTACGTACGTTTATTCATACTGGGAGCAATTAATTTCCGTGCTTCCTGAAAGCTCACTTTATTTTCAATCTTATATTTAACGATTTGCTTTTCAGTTTTCCATCTATCGCACGTCCTTGAGTAGGCAGGATGGTTTCCCTTACAGTTGGGACAAGTCATTTCTTTTGCCAAGCAGTCAGTTTGGGTGTGGTCAGCGGACCCACAATTAGGACAAACCTGGTTTCCTCTGCATGCCGTTTGAGAGTGGCCATACTTCTGGCACTTAAAACATCTCAATGGGTTAGGAATATATGGTCTAATGCGGCAGAGTAGGTAGCCTGCTTTTATCGATGGTGGTAGCTTTGGCGTGTTAAAAGTTAGAATAATATTCCTTGTAGGTGTGAGTATATTTTCTCTTTTCACCATAATTCTTTTCACAGCAGTGACATTTTGATCTTGAAGCTCTTGTGTTAACTCCTCCTCCGTGACATTCAATAGATCCCAGCTGGATATAACACCCTTAGATGTATTTAGGGTGGCATGGGGAGAAACCTTTACTGGAATTCCAGCAAAACTTGTAAGTTTTAGCAGTTTCTCTGAATGTCTACTGTTCGCTGTTTCCAATAGCAGGTCGCCTGATTGTAATCTCCTGACTGTCTTAGGAGATCCTGCCAAACTTTCCAGTTGTTTCTGGATAAGGAACGGAGAGAGCTTACTGAGAGGCTGATCTGCAAGAGAGTGCATTATAAGAAATGCAGGACAATTTGTCGCTGAGGAAGTGGTTTTCAACCTCTTGGGTTGCGACGTATTATGGTCAGGGTCTAACTCTGGCCGAGAGCTTGTCGGCTCGAGAGGCGGAAAGGCATGTTGATCCATGTTTGCTCCTTTTAGTCCTTGGAAGATGAGCTTTTCTGCCAAGACTTCCGGCCCCGCCACGAGGAGGCAGGAGCAGTGCCCGGTGTGACCAAGCGTAGAGTATTAAGTGTTAGTAAAAGAAGTATGAAAAATAAAGAAAGGTAGCTTTTCTTTCTTGCTCTGTACAAGTACTTTTTGTGACAGTAGCTGATATAAAAAATAAATTTCTTAAGGGCAGTAACTTAATATAACTTTAAATCGCTTTTATATAATCACTTTTTAAGCACAGAGAAAACGCTCGATCACATTCGCTTGGCACCCGGGGCCACAAAACCCTAGAGAAAATGTTACATCGCCGTCTCACTTGGTTCCTGGAGTCCCAAAACTTGATTAAAAACAACCAATTTGGATTCCGAAAAAATCGATCTTCATTGGATCTCTCCCCTCAACGTGGGCACCTGTACGTGGTGAGGGGACCTCCCAGTGATGCTGCTGGTTTTCCAGATTAGCATCACTGGGATCCAACGCCCATACCTTGGTTCCAGGGTTACAACATTGGAATCCGGCGTGTGCAGCCGTGCGCCGCGGCCCCGGATGCCAAGCGTTTTCCGTGGCCAAGCGACTTTCTGAGCTCTATAAAGCGATTCAAAGCGTTCTCCTTTAAAGGAATCACTCTTCTTTTAAGTTCCCCGTTAGTTTCTCTTAAGTTCTTAAAAAAAGCACTGTAGACTTCATCTTACAAGTTGTAAGTTAAGTCAGGAAAGAAAAGACAACTTTCCTTTTAATTTTATTAGAGTTACTAACCCAACTAACCTAACAACCGCTTGGCCACTCGTGGCATTACTCCTGCCTCCCCGTGGCGGGGCCGGTAACCTGAGTGGGAAAGCCAACCCTCAGGGCCAAAAGGAGTACAAAATGGACAAAGAAACCTTTCCCTCACTTGATCAGTTGAGATCACCTACTGATCAAGACCAACCCGATCATGACTCTTATCAAAATCAAAATAAAAGATCTATGTCAACAAGATCACCCAGCCTTTCTCCTTATTCATTCTGTTTCAGATTCTCCTGTTAGCAAATTATCCCCATTTCTAATCCAGAAATGCTTGGAAAATGCTGCAGGATCACCGAAGATGGTGAAGCGATTACAGTCTGGAGATCTGCTGGTAGAGACAATGAAGCCAAAACACTCAGAATTTTTATTGAAACTGACTACTTTTGGTGGAATTGCCGTGAAAATAACGCCTCATGCCACTCTGAATACATCAAAAGGAGTTATAGCAGAGTGGGATCTGATTAACATCTCAGAGGATGAAATTGTACAAGAATTGACAGATCAAAAAGTAATACATGCAAAAAGAATATTAATCCGGAAAGATGGAGAATTAAAGCCAACAAGGAACATAATACTGACCTTTAGTACCCCAAACTTACCAACAATGGTTAAAGCAGGGTATCTGAATTGTCGTATACGTCCATATATACCGAATCCCATCAGGTGTTACAAATGCCAGAAATATGGACACTCGCAGGTAGCTTGCCGTGGCACTATGATTTGCCCAAACTGTGGTTCAATAGAACACACTCAAGCTGATTGTACCGTAACCTCCTTCACCTGTCCCAACTGCAAAGGTAACCATCCGGCATATTCAAAAAATTGTGAAATGTGGAAAGTGGGGAAAGAAATACAAAAATACAAAACAGAAAACAAAGTAACGTATCAGGAAGCCAAAAAGCACATCATGCAGTTTATGCCAAAACGCACGTATGCACAAGCAACCAAACACAATCATTCTATTGCTACTCAAACTGACATTGCAGTCCCTCCAAACATTTCTTTTGCAGATTGGGCCAGGTCCGTCCTTAATGCTAAGCCACAACTTGCCAAACACAAGCAACTGGAACAAGCAATTAATACACCAATTTCAGTTCCTCCTAACTTGCCTGAAACTACAAAAAAAGCAGAAAAAATAGTACCTACAGATCATGCTCAGACCAAGAAACAGTTCCCTATACATATGGATGTTGACAACAAAACTGACCAAGAAGAAACTATATTAGAACTTCATGCAGAAGAACACATGGATACAGAGAGACCGGTTTTCCCCAAAAAAGACAGAAATAAATCAGATCGTTATAAACAAACTGCTTCAAAAAAACAGACAGATCAAAACACAACTCCTAAAAGCAAGTAATGCAGCACATACTTCAATGGAATTGCAGAGGCATACGAGCCAATATTGATGATATATATGACCTGATTAATAAGTACAATCCAGTGAGTGTTTGTCTGCAAGAAACAAATTTAACACCACAGGTAACTCTATCAATTAGAAACTTCACACTATACAGAAAAGACAGGAATACTGCAAAATCCGCACATGGAGGAGTAGCAATACTAGTTAACTCTAAAATCCCAGTTCAACATATCTCTCTACAGACTGACTTAGAAGCTGTTGCTGTGCGTATTGCGCTTGGAATAACACTAACTCTTGTTTCAATATACCTCCCACCAAACAGAATTTTCATGCTTAAAGAACTAGAAGATCTTATAGCACAATTGCCAAAACCTTTCTGCCTTTTTGGAGATTTCAATGGGCATCACCCGTTGTGGGGATCTTCAAGCATGGATAAAAGAGGACATATGATAGAGGCATTACTGAATCAACAGCAGTTAACCTTGCTAAATACTGGCCATCACACTTATGTCCATCTACCCACAGGCTCCACTTCAGCAATTGATCTGTCAATCTGTTCTCCCATACTGTTCCCCAGTATGGAGTGGTCAACCTTATATGATCCACAGAACAGCGATCATTTCCCAATTATATGTAAAATTCAAACAAAACAATCCCACTCTCCAGATTACAGAGTAAAATGGAAATTCACAAAAGCGAACTGGACAAAATATTCATTCTGTATTAATTTTGATGATCAATTTATTAAAACCCAACCAATAGATAAAGTCACAGAGCACATCACGGCACAAATTTTGGCAGCAGCTTCTGAGGCAATTCCTCAATCCTCTGCAAACCAAAAAAGACATGCAAAAGACTGGTGGAATGAGGCCTGTAAGAGTGCAAAAGGAGAAAAAAATAAAGCTTGGAACCTATTTCGTAGATTTCCTACAACAGCCAACCTCATTTTATATAAAAAACAAAAGGCAAGGGCACGACAAATCAGGAAACAAGCCAAAAAAGAAGCATGGATAACATTTGCCAGTACCATCACGAAGGACACCAGCAGTCGGCTAATATGGAAGAAAATCCAACAATTAAATAATAAGTACATTCCCTTTTCTGCTCCAATCTTGATTAAGAATGGACGAGAACTGTCCTCTCCAAAGGAAATAGGCGATTTCCTTGGAGAGACCTTCAGTCAAATATCATCAGCTTCTGCGTACGACAATCCTTTCCTGAAAATCAAAACCTCTGCAGAAAAATATAAATTAAATTTCAACACCAACCAATCCCTTCCTTATAATCAACCATTCATCCTAACTGAACTCCAAGAAGCTCTGAACAGATCAAAAAACAGCTCAGCAGGACCGGAGGGTATCTACTATATAATGCTTAAACACCTAAATAATACAGCTTTAAGATTATTACTAGTATTCTACAACCGGGTATTTCTTGAATGTGTTTATCCTTCCTCATGGCATCATTCTGTAATTCTTGCCTTTCCAAAACCAGGAAAGGATCAATCGCTTCCACAAAACTACCGACCAATTTCCCTAACCAGCTGTTTGAGTAAAACACTAGAAAAAATGATAGATAGGAGATTAAAATGGATACTAGAAAGCAAAATGCTACTAAATATCCACCAATATGGTTTCAGACAAAACAGATCCTGTTTGGACCTTATGGTAAGAGCCGAAACTAACATTCGGAATGCATATGTTAAAAATGAACATCTGGTAATGGTGAGTCTAGATATTGAAAAGGCATTCGATACCACATGGAGATATGGCATTCTTCGAGAGCTATATACCCTAGGGTTGAGAGGACACATACCTCAATTCATCCAGAACTTTCTCAAGTGCAGAACCTTTCAAGTTCGTCACCAGAATGTACTTTCACAATATTTTATCCAAGAAGAAGGGGTGCCTCAAGGGTCCATACTTAGTCCTACCCTCTTCGCAATTAGACTAAATACCATGACGCAGAATATCCCCAAAACCGTAGAAATATATATGTATGCCGACGATCTTGCTATATCATGCCATTCACCAACCATTAACAGCATAAAGAGACAGCTACAACTTACCATAAATAAGTTAGAGACATGGACTGTAGAAAATGGTTATCGCCTGTCAAAACAAAAGACAATTGCAGTTCATTTCTGTAAAAAGCGCAGATTACATCCAGAGCCTGAACTTAAAATAAAAAACCAACCAATCCCTCTTGCCAGCAATATCCGCTTTTTAGGTTTAATATTAGATACTAAACTCAATTTTGCCATGCACATAACGTATCTCAGAAGTTGTTGTTGTTGTTGTTGTTGTTGTATGTTTTACGGCGCAACGGCACCTATAGGCCATTATGCGCCAAGCAATGGTAGGAGGCAAAAGGCTTTATTAAAAGAGAGATATGTGCACTATGTGAAGATTTAAGCATTATATTCTGTCATAGCATTTTATCCTTTTTAGGAAAGTGAAAACTGCATTAATATCAGATCTGTCGCCTAATATTTGTTCCAAAGTAGGTGTGGTTTGGGCTGCATAGTTTGATAAGAAGGTGGTCTGCCGTACTCCATTATAGAGAGGGCAGTCAACAATGATGTGCTGGACTGTGATTTGAGCATGGCAGTTCGGACAAGAAGGTGGGTCTGAGGAAGAGAGAAGATAAAGGTGAGTAAGGTGTGTATGTCCTATTCGTAATCTTGCAAGTGTGACTTCTTCCTTTCGGTTCGAGCGGAAACTAGATGGCCAAGACTGGAGTTTCGGTTTAATCCGAAGCAGTTTGTTGCCTTCTTGGTTTTGCCAGATGGTTTGCCAGTGAATCATACTTCGCTTTGTTATAAGACTTTTATAATCGGTGAAAGGAATTTTGAAAGAGTCATGAATTGGTTGCACAGTAGATTTGGCTGCGTGGTCGGCACTCTCATTGCCAGGTATGCCAACATGGCTAGCGACCCAACAAAATTTTATTACTTTCGTGTTCTTAGCAAGATGAGCCAGCAAGTTTTGAATATTACCAAGTAGGTAGTTATGATGCTTTCTTGGTTGCTGTAAAGCGAGAAGGGCACTCAGAGAGTCGGTAAAAATAATACTATGGGTATACTGCTTCAGCTTTATAGTTTCTAGCGCCATCTGAATGGCATGAAGTTCAGCAGTAAAGATACTGCATTCTAAAGGTAACTGATTAGAGATTGTTGATGATGGAAGAACAACAGCAGCACCGACGTGGTGATCAGTTTTGGAACCGTCTGTGTATATCATGGTATAAGATTCATATTTCTCAAGTAGAGATTTATGAAGCTGGTTTACATTCTGTGAAGAAAGAGTACTTTTCCCCCATTCTTGAAGGGACAGATCACAGGTGGCAGGGCAAAATGCCCACGGAGGAGTCGTGAAACTAGTGGTGGCTATTTTAGAAAGATCAAGCTGCCAATTATCAAGTAGTGAGCAAAGATGTATGCCAGCGGGTCGATTTATTGATGGATAAACGGCATACAAGTTCTCCCAATCTGGTGTAAATAGATGTTTCCACGATGGATGCAGGGGTTGGCTTTTTATTTTGACGGCATAATTCAGCAGTAAAATTTGTCTTCGTAGAGAGAGTGGGGGATCATGAGCTTCAGCGTACAGGCTCTGCACAGGAGATGTGCGGTAGGCTCCAAGAGCAATGCGAAGGCCACTATGGTGAATAGGGTCCAAAGCCCTCAAAATGCTAGGTCTAGCAGAGTTGTAGACTGGTGACGCATAGTCTAACCTTGATCTTACAATAGCATGATATAAATGAAGGAGTGTTTGACGGTCAGCACCCCATGTTGTAGCTGATAATACTCTCAAAATGTTTAGTTTCTTGAAACAGGTGGTTCTAAGTTCTTTAATATGGTCAAGAAAGGTCAATTTTTTATCTAAAGTTAATCCAAGGAAACGAATGGTAGGCACAACAGGTATATCATGGTTCCCCAGCTTTAGAAGTGGGTCAGGGTGGAGATTACGTCTTCTACAGAAATGAACTGCAACAGTTTTTTCAGGTGATATGCGGAACCCGTTGTCTGTGGCCCACGTTGTAATCTTATTAAGAGCTCCTTGCAATTGTCTCTCAATCATTCTCATGTTCTGTGAGTGACAAGATATACTGACATCATCTGCATATAAGGTAGTAAATACAGTGGCTGGAATGACCTTGGTAATTGAATTGATTTTTATAGTGAATAGAGTGGCACTTAAAACTGAGCCCTGTGGAACACCTTCTTCTTGGATGAATTTTCGGGAAAGAGTGGATTGAATACGGACCTGGAAGGATCGCTGCTTCAAAAAGTTCTGTATAAATCTTGGCATATTACCTCTGAAACCTAATGCATGTAGATCACGGAGAATTCCGTATCGCCAAGCTGTGTCAAAAGCTTTCTCAACGTCTAAATAAACTGTAGTCAAATGTTCCTTCCTTAAGAAGGCATTGCGAATCTGGTTTTCCATTTGTATCAATAGGTCTAAAGTTGATCTACCTGTATGAAATCCGCACTGCGATGAATTGATGAGGTTGTATTTGCTCAGCACCCAGGTGAGTCGAGAATTTACCATTTTTTCCATTATTTTTCCCATACAGCTGGTGAGGGCAATAGGTCGATAGTGACGCGGGTTGATTGGATCCTTGCCAGGTTTTAATAATGCTATGACATATGAGTGTCGCCAGTTATCAGGGAAAGTATCTTCTGTGAAAACCCGATTATATAGCTGGAGTAAGACACAAAGCGACTTTTCGCTCAGCTCTTTCAACATGACATAGTGTATTCCGTCAGGTCCAGCAGCACTGTGTTTCGAGCTGTTAAGAGCAAGCCGTAGTTCAATTATGGTAAAGGGACAGTTGTACATTTGATGGTGGTCTGTGTTAAAATTTAGGGTCTGCTTTTCAGCAAGAGACTTTAATTTCTGAAAGTTTGGCGAGTATGAGGATACAGCAGAGGTTTCAGCAAAGGATTCTCCGAGAGTGTTGGCTATGTCTTGAGGTAGTGAAACATCATTGCCGTTTATATTCAGTATTGATAGATGCGAAGGAGGATATTTATTATACATTTTTCTAATATTTTTCCAGATGGTTTGTGTTTTAGTGGACCGTGTAATGGTTGAGGCAAAACGTTTCCATGACTCTCTTTTACTTGCACGCTGAATGCGTCTAGCATTGGCTCTGGCTTTCTTAAAGTGTACTAGATTAGCAGCGGTAGGGTTTTTGCGAAATTTATTCCAGGCTTTATTTTTCTCTCGTTTAGCTTGATTGCATTCATTGTTCCACCAGGGTTTTGGTCTTATTCTATGATCTGTGCACACTCTTGGTATTGCTGCTTCTGTGGCCAGCAATATTTGATTTGTTACATAATCAACCGCATTATTTATTGACATATTTGAAACAGTTGTTTTCTGCAGGGTGGCTAGTTGCCTATATTTTTCCCAATCAGCTTTGGCAAAGTTCCATTTGGCAGTTTGATTATGACAAGGTGGAGAATTTGATTCTACACGGCAGACTATTGGATAATGGTCACTACCCAGTAGACTGTCATGAACAGACCAATCAAATAGCGGAAAAAGGACTGGTGAGCATATGGAGAGATCAATTGCTGAGCTTGACCCAGAAGGTAGATGAAAATAAGTGGGTAAACCAGTATTCAGTAGAGTCAGATTAAATTTATCTAAAAGCTTTTCTAGTATTTTTCCTCGTTTATCATGTATTCTATCACCCCATAGAGGATTATGTGCGTTAAAATCTCCCATGATGCAAAAGGGAGGAGGGAGCTGAGATACAACAGTTTCAAGATCAGTGTAAGAAATGTCTTGGTTAGGGGAAAGATATAAGGAAACAATGGTAAAAGAAAAAGGAAAAGATATTCGAGCAGCTACTGCTTCTAGATTTGTTTGTAACATTAATGGTCGGGAAGGGATATTGGAGTTCACTATAAGAGCAACCCCTCCATGAGCCGAATTGCTTAAATGAGAAACTCTATCTTTTCTGTAGATAACATGATGTTTAATTGAGGTAGCAAAAGAAGCTGTTAAGTTAGTTTCTTGGAGGCAGAAGGTAACTGGGTTATACTGGAGAAGGAGATCCCGAATATCATCAAGGTTGGTGCGATACCCTCTACAATTCCACTGAAGAAAACTGGGCATTATTTGGGTAAAGTGTGGTCCTCGGTTTCTGTCCGAGGTACTGTTGGCTTATGGTGACCAGATTTTCTTTTTGGGAAGTACGGTCTTCCTGTTTCCATCTCTTCTTCTGGGAAGAGATCGAGAACGGGATCTTCGCGGTCAGTGTTTTCTTCCATTTCAATCGAATCAGTTTTAGAAATATCAACACTTTTTGAGTACATTGGATTATTGGTAGAATGCGGAACAGTGATTGGTGTGTTAACAGCCTTGTTTGATTTATATGGTTTACCAGAAAGGGGCATAGCTTCCAAAATTGACCGAGCCCAATCTGACATTGATCTGTCTGGGGGAAACGTTACCTCAGTTTGAGTACCAGTCGTTATTCTTCTTTGCACAGTACTTGTTACCACAGTTGGTTTTTGGACTATTTCAGCAAAGCTGGGTCGAGTGTTAAATTGAGCCTGTACAGATTTTTTAGCTTCTTGGTACGAGATGTTTTTTTCGGCTTTGACCCGTTGAATGTTTTTTTCCTTTTTCCATAGGGGACAATCTCTGGAGTAGGTAGTATGTGGGCCATTACAATTTGAGCATTTGTGCTGCTCTGCTTTGCAGTCAGAGTGATTGTGCTCGCGTGAACCGCAGTTGGCACAAGTGGCTAAACCTCTACACACGTTTTGGGAATGCCCAAATTTTTGGCATTTAAAACAGCGTGTAGGGTTAGGAATGTATAATTTTATTTGACAATTCAGATAACCTGCTTTGATGGATGCTGGAGGTTTGGGGCTATCAAATGTTAGTATTATATTCCGTGTTGGAACTAGAGCATTGTCTCGTTTTGTGTATATGCGCTTTACATGCACAATTCCCTGGTCTTGCAATTCGTTTTTCAACTCTTCTTCTGAGAGATTTATGAGATCCCACTCAGCTATCACACCCCTGGAGGTGTTTAGAGTAGCATGAGGGGAGACAGTAATCGGTAATCCTCCAAAGGATGTCAGTTTTTGGAGCCGTTGTGATTGCCGTTCATCTGAGACCTCAACGAGCAAGTCGCCCGATCTCAGACGCTTAGTTGTTTTCGGAGATCCTATTAGATTTTCTAGGTATTTCTGAATTTTAAAAGGCGAGAGACTACCAAGAGACTTTTCTTGAGTAGAATGCAATACAAGGTGCATTGGATGCCTTCTTTGTAGTAAACTGTCAGTTTTTTGACGTTTAGCACTGCATGAGTTAGAGTCTTCTGTCTCATGAGCAGCCATATTAGGATCTTTATGTCCTGTAGAAGAGATCATTTTGCTCCTTTTAGCCCCGGAAAGATAGCTTTTCTTTCCAGGTTACCGGCCCCGCCACGGGGAGGCAGGAGCAGTGCCACAAGGGTAACCAAGCGGCTGAGTTAGTTTGGTTAGTAAGATAACAAGAAACAGAAAGGTGAATTTCCTTCCTGGAACTCTGCCTACTTTTTGTAGTGCAAAAGTTTCACAATACAAATAAATGAGGAAAACTGTGTTTAAAACCTAAAGAAAACTATTTGCTTTGCACACAATATATAGATCGCTTGGAAATCGCTTGGCTACACTAATAATCGCTTGGCACCCGGGGCCATCTCAGAAGTCTCTGCTTGAAAAAACTCAATATACTCAGAGCCATCTCTGCCATTGCATGGGGTGCAGATAGATGCACTCTCCTGCATTTGTATCGTTCGCTCATCAGATCTCGTCTAGATTATGGTTCAATAGTATACGACTCAGCTAGGAAAACTGTACTTACAAGACTGAATACAATACAGCACAGTGCTCTTCGCACTGCTCTTGGAGCTTTTCGAACATCTCCGGTCCAAAGTCTCTATATAGAGGCATACGAACCACCACTCCATCTCAGAAGGAAAATGTTACTCCTCACCTATGCAGCCAGGATTAAAAGCCTTCCAGATCATCCGAATCAACCGCTGCTTTTCAATCCTGAAAGGGTAACTTTCTATAACAATAAACCTACTGAAAATAGACCAACTGGTATTAGACTACAAGATTTGATGCATTGCTGGAATGTTCATTTTGAAAACACGCTCAAAGAAACCAAAATATCTGATCCGTCTTGGTCCTCAAACCCACCTTACTGTGATACCTATTTCCAACAATGGGGAAAAAAGTCCATGGAAAGCTGTTACATCAAGCAATTGCACCAAGCACATGCCGCTAGCAATGCGCAGAGCTGCTTAATATATACTGATGGCTCAAAATCAGATGATGCCGTAGGTGCTGCAGCAGTCTTTCCCACATTTACAGTATCTGTATCTCTCCCGACTGAATGTAGCAGTTATACTGCAGAACTTTATGCAATCCACCTAGCTATATACAATATCAGTCTCAACACTAATAGTTTAATTTATACAGACTCCATGAGTGCGCTTTCCGCAATAAGTAACAATTTCTCAACCCCACATCCCATAATAAAAGAAATCCAGTCTCGTCTAAAACATTTGAGGAATCTGAATCATACCGTAAGTTTCTGTTGGATTCCAGGGCATGCTGGAATCACAGGTAACGGAAAAACGCTTAGCAGACCAGGCAGCTAAGCACCCAAAGAGCAATGCACCTCCATCTTACCAAGTACCTTATATAGATTTATTAAAACATATCCGAAGTATCTGTAGGGAACAATGGTTAAACATTTGGAAAACACAGACAAACAATAAATTATTTGAAATTAAACAAGAACCACAAATATGGAGCTCGAGCTTGAGGAAGAACAGGCATGAAGAAGTAATACTGGCAAGACTGCGCATAGGGCACACACACCTGACCCACTTGTTCCTGTTCATGGGCGATGACCCTCCTGTATGCATGCATTGTTCATCACAACTCACAGTTCGACATATTCTGTTAGATTGTTCGTATTACTCCCATATCAGAAATACTACTTTCCTTTCCCTGACACAAATGCAAGAACTTTTATCCCTAACCCACCTATTAGGAAACAATGCCAATCTCGATGAGCTTTTCGCTTATCTCAAACACACTAAACTTTATGAATGTATCTAATAACAAATAAGGGAAACTCCGGTACCTTTCCAAATATTTGAATAGGCACATTTTGGCCACAGTTGCCCTTGTGCCGAAAAACCTCTACACCAACAACAACAACAACCGTGTGCCGCGAAACGTGGATCCTGGTGGTTGAGGGGCCCAGCCTTAATACACCACTTTGGCCCCTGCTTCGACGAGACGGGTGGTCCCGGACCGGCTCGACTGGGATCAATCGGCGGGTGGTATTATACTGCTAGGGTCAACTGCGTTCCAATAAGTCTCCCTCCCTTTGGTCCTGGGACGGGATAAAGGCTTATTGGTAATGTGGGTATGGTGCTCTAAGCGAACTCGGCGTCCCATTCGTGTACGCAGTACCTGCTAGTTCACGAGTGGGCGTCCCCTCGTTGGGCTCGGTGGTGGGTGAGGTACTTAGGCATCAGACACTTTCTCTTTACTCTTATGAGTAATTTAAATCTTTCAAACCCCTCTGGGGCCTCCACGAGGTCCCTACCCGAAACTGATGAAGATAATGTATCATCAAAAAAGAAACACCGAACAGAAGCTGCACCACCTCCTGTACCTCGATTCCTTATCATACATTCTACCGGTGAAAAGGAAATAGGTAAAATGTCGCCCTTCTTTATTCAGAAGGGTCTAGAAGGGCTGGCAGGGTCCCCGAAGTCGGTAAAACGACTTAGATCGGGTGACCTTTTAGTAGAAACTTCCTCAGTGCGACATTCAGAAATGCTTCTCCAAGCAACATCTCTTGGGGGCATTCCAATTAAGACATCACCACACAGGACATTGAATACATCGCGTGGCGTAATTGCCGAGTGGGATCTTGAAAAATCTGAAGAGGATCTATGCACCGAACTTAGTGATCAAGGAGTAACAGCCGTTAAGAGGATATTTATGCGTAAGGAGGGAAAACTAGTCCCAACTAGGGTTCTTATCCTTACATTTAACACACCTAAACCACCTACTTCCATCAAGGCTGGTTATCTGAACTGTCCTGTAAGACTGTATATTCCAAACCCGTTGCGATGTTTCAAATGTCAAAAATATGGCCACTCTCAGATGTCATGTCGTGGATCACCTGCTTGTGCCCGCTGTGGAGCAAAAGAACATGACACAAAGGAATGTTCTGCCTCGAAACCAGCATGCCTGAATTGTGGCGGTGAACACCCTGCATATTCAAGAGCATGCCAAAGATGGAAAGACAAGAAACAAATTCAAAAAATTAAGACTGAACAGAACATCCCATATGTGGAAGCAAAGAAACAGGTAACACCAGTAAACAGTGGAAAATCTTATGCACAAGCAGTTTTAAGGAAGGTTTCAATTTCGACCCAAACTGATATTTCAATATCGCCACGTGATTCTTTTGCACCCCAAGCTAGATACTTGTTGACACAAGCACAGCAAGATAAAGCAGTCGCTACTCCCATTTCAATACCACCCAAGGAAGTAGCACCTAAAGGAAAATCACCTCCAACTAAAACCCAGCCTGTTTTTAGTGAGGTACAGGAGGAAATGGAGGTAAATGAACAAGCTGAAAGTGTGGAAGAATCTATTCTGGATCTTCATCCGGAGGAAGAAATGGATATAGGGCGCCCTCAATTTCCCAAAGGCAGAATAAAACCGAAAGCGGGCCAATCAAAACCCGCATCACTTCGGAAGCCAGTCAACGGTTCCACTAATTCCAAGTAATAATGGCTAAATTTCTGCAATGGAATTGTCGTGGATTCCGACAAAATATGGAGGATGTCAAAATGCTAATGCGCAAACACGAACCTGTTTGCTTTTGCTTGCAGGAAACGTACCTAAGGGCAAATGATGACCCTATCTTGCAAAATTTTACTGCTGTTCGTAAAGACAGAAACGGGGATGGTCCGGCTCATGGAGGAGTCGCAATCCTAGTGGGCAACCATACCCCTTTCTCACAAGTTCAGTTGAACACTAACTTGGAAGCAGTAGCCATTCGTTTAGCTATAGGGTCTTTACTTACAATATGTTCTATATATTTGCCTCCTGGGACACACATTTCCCAGGCAGATCTTGACGATCTTATTACGCAATTGCCCTCTCCTCTTCTTCTTGGAGACTTTAACGGACATAGTGCTCTGTGGGGTAGTGCAGAAACTAATGAACGAGGTCGTATTGTTGAACGTTTTCTTGACAATAACAGCCTTTCATTACTAAATATGGGAATAAACACCTATTTCCATATGCCTACCCATACTTTCTCTGCTATCGATCTCTCCATCTGCTCGCCTTCTCTGCTACCTTTGCTTTCCTGGGAAGTGGAACAGAATCCTTATGGAAGCGATCATTTCCCCGTAATATCTACCATAGTGGATGGACAACCTTGTCATCCATTTAGAACTCCACGGTGGAAGTATGATCAAGCAGACTGGAGTAAATTTTCACGGCTCACTGAATTTGATCCTGTAAAAATTCAACAGGAGTCAATTGATGAAGCAGTGAAGTATATCACAGAGTGTATTATCCACGCAGCGGCAATTGCAATTCCAAAAACATCCTCCCGATTTCCACGCTTTCCAAAGCCATGGTGGAACCAAGATTGTAAAGAGGCAAGAAAGTTACAAAATCGGGCATGGGGAAAATTCCGACGTTACCCCACCACCGTAAATTTTATAGCCTTTAAACGTGCCCGTGCCAAAGCACGATTTATACGCCGACAGAGCCAAAAGGAATGCTGGGTCAAGTTTACATCCTCAATTAACCAGATGACCAGTGCCAAAGTCGTCTGGGATAAAATTCGGAAGATGAAGGGGAAATACACATCAGTTCCTTCATCTATGTTACAATATAATGGTTGTACTTTAGCAGACCCAACTGCTATTGCCAATGCTCTAGGAGAAGTATTTTCCACTATATCTGCTGAAACTTCATACTCTGCTGAATTTCTAGTTTTAAAAAAGAAAGTGGAGAAACAAAAACTCAAGTTCCCTTCAAGCAAAGCCGAAGCTTATAATCTGCCCTTTAGTGAAGTAGAATTAACCATTGCACTTGCTACTTCGAAAGTGAGTGCCGCAGGGCCAGATGAAATTCAGTATGAGATGGTAAAACACCTTCAATCTCACTCTCTAGAGCTGTTGCTACATCTCTACAACCGAATTTATTTGGAGGATCAATTTCCCATTTCTTGGCGTAGGGCAACGGTTCTCGCTTTCCCAAAGCCAGGAAAAGACCCCACAATTCCTAGCAGCTATCGTCGAATTGCTCTGACCAGTTGCCTATGTAAGATTTTGGAAAAAATGGTGAATGCTCGCCTCATATATTACCTGGAGGCAAACGACCATTTGAACAAGATTCAATGCGGCTTCCGAAGGAATCGATCCACTTTGGACCATTTAATCCGACTGGAAACAGCGATTCGTGATGCGTTTTTAAAGCGTGAGCACTTGGTATCAGTCTTCTTTGACATGGAAAAAGCTTATGACACAACCTGGAGGTATGGTGTTTTAAAAGACCTCTATTCTTTTGGACTGAGAGGCCACCTACCTGTTTTTATCAGGAATTTTTTATCTAAACGACTCTTCCAGGTTCGTGTTAAATCTAGTGTGTCACGCCTTTTTTGTCAAGAGGAAGGAGTTCCCCAAGGCTCTGTCCTCAGTGTTACGCTGTTTGCAGTCAAAGTTAACTCCATTACAAAACAGCTTCCTCCTTCAGTAAATAGTGCCTTGTACGTTGATGATTTTAGTATTTTTTGTCACTCCTGTAGCATGAGAGTTATTGAACGACAATTGCAACAAGCAGTCAATCACCTTAGTTCCTGGGCTTTAACCAATGGGTTTAAGTTTTCTGCCCAAAAGACCGTTTGCGTGCATTTCTGCCGCAAACGGAATCTACATCCTGACCCGGAACTCAGACTTGGACAAAACCCAATTCCTGTGGTAGCAGAAACAAAATTTTTGGGACTTATCTTTGATAAAAAACTCACATTCCTACACCATATCCGTCAGCTTAGAGCAAAATGCATGAGGGGTTTGAACATGCTCAGTGCTATCTCCTCCAACTCTTGGGGAGCAGATAGAAGCACATTATTGCGTCTATACCGAGCACTCGTTCGCTCCAAACTTGACTACGGTTCCCAAGCTTACTCTTCTGCTAGAAATTCTGTACTCCGATGGCTTGACCCAATCCATCATAAAGCCATTCGGATTGCCACGGGGGCTTTCCGTACTTCGCCTGTCCAAAGTCTATACGTTGAAGCCAATGAGCCATCATTGATGCTTCGACGTCAGCAATTGTCGTTACAATATGCTATAAAAATAAAATCCCTGCCTGACCATCCTACGTGGACATCTATTTATATGCCACGGTGGGAAAGTCTATATGATACGCGTAGAACTGCCAATCGGCCTTTTGGTATCAGGATTCAAGAGCTGCTTCATGATATTAACTTCACTTTGGATAATATATCCACATCAGTCAAGCAAGTTCTTCCCCCTTGGAATATACGATCTCCATCTTGTGACTTCAGTCTTAGGAGTTGGCTGAAAGCTAACACATCGCCATGTATATATCGGCAACTCTTTGCAGCACACCTTGCCGAATACTCCGAATTCTTGCCGGTTTATACAGATGGCTCGAAGACTTTGCGGGATCTGCTTGTGTCTTCCCAAGCAAAACAATCTGCAATAGTATTCCAAGTGAATGTAGCATATACACTGCAGAGCTACACGCAGTAGAACTGGCCTTGGATCATATAAAAACCCACCAGTACCAAAAGTGCATGCTATATATGGACTCTCTAAGCGTATTACAGGCCTTATCCAATGTGAAAAGCACTCACCCAGTATTATGTCGGGTGCAGCAAATACTACACTCCCTTTTAGAGTTAAAATTTGATATTCGCTTTTGTTGGATCCCTAGTCATGTTGGTATTAGAGGCAATGATTTGGCTGATGCAGCCGCAAAGTCAGCAACGCCACAAAGTCGCATCCGCTTGTCAGTCCCCTATACAGACTGCAAGCAACTGATCTACAAAAAAATATGCGTGCGTTGGCAAGAATCTTGGAATGGGTGCCTTACCAACAAGCTGAACGAAATTAAGCCTGTAATAATGCATTGGCATTCTAGTCAGCGCAGGGTTCGACGGGAGGAAGTAATTCTTGCTCGGCTACGCATAGGACATTCTCACCTGACGCATTCTTATTTCCTGAGGGCTGATGATCGTCCTGTGTGTAGACATTGTAAAGCAATTTTAACTATCCGTCATATTTTAGTCGAATGTACATATTTTAGTAATGAACGCCGTTTATGTTTTAGCAATCTGTCTGAGCCTTATACACTCAGGCAGATTTTATCGGACGATGACAATGTGTCAGATGTTTTCAGGTTTTTACAACTGACTAATGTACATAGTTTTATTTAGATTGTTCTAATGTTTAATATATTATAATTTTTTTTTTTTTTTTTTATAATATATTAACTGAATATGCTATTATATACTTTTTACATATTTAAATTTTATTACCTTAGACTTGGCGCACGATAGCCTTAGATGCTGATGCGCCATTAAACGTCCAATAACCAACCAACCAACCATTGGATCTCATGATCAAAACCGAGACAAACATTAGAAATGCTTTCATCAAGAAGGAACATCTCGTCATGGTCTGTCTTGACGTTGAGAAAGCCTTTGACACTACTTGGCGATTCGGCCTCTTAAAAGATCTGCATTCCCTTGGCCTGAGAGGTAATTTACCATACTTTATTAAAAATTTTCTTCATCGGAGATCCTTTCAAGTTCGTTACCGGGGTACCCTCTCTAAGGTCTTTACCCAAGAAGAAGGAATTCCGCAAGGGTCGGTCCTCAGTGCTACTTTATTTTCAATGAGAATGAACCATATAATTGAACTCATTCCGAAAACTGTAGATTCGTACCTTTTCGCAGATGATCTCTCAATATCCTGCCATTCTCAAAACATGCATTATATTGAACGCCAGCTACAAATATCAATTAATCACATCCTGACATGGATGACACAAAATGGTTATAGAATGTCCATCCAGAAATCTGCTGCCATACACTTCTGTAACAGACGCAATATGCATCCTGAGCCCGAGCTCCACTTGAATAACCATCCTCTTCCAATAGCTAATTGTGTTCGCCTACTAGGATTATTTTTCGACAGCAAGTTAAACTTCCAAAAACACGTTGAGTATCTCCGGACAAACTGTCAAAAGAAACTGAACATACTCAGAGTTTTATCAGCGACAACATGGGGAGCAGATCGTTGCTCCCTTCTTCACCTATACAGAACGATAATTAGATCACGCCTGGACTACGGGGCGCCTGTTTTTGATTCTGCTAGGGAGAGTGTTTTATCTCGCCTCAATCCAATTCAACATTCAGCTCTTAGAACAGCATTAGGTGCGTTCAGAACATCTCCAGTGCAAAGTTTATATATTGAAGCCCATGAACCCCCTCTATATATCAGGAGAAAGCTGTTGCTGTTAAACTATGCAATCAAGATCCAAAGCCAGGTTACCCATCCTAATTGGTCAATACTTCATGATCCGCTGTATATGACCCTGTATAGAAACAAACCACAGACAGTTCGGCCTGCTGGTATTAGGCTAAAACATCTATCAGAAGATTGGGATATACACTTCGATAAAATCTTGCGAGATCCTGTAGATCCTGACCCTCCATGGTCCGTCATAATGCCATGTTGTGACAAGTATTTCCATCAGTGGGGTAAACACTCTCTATCAGACCTTACAGTCCGACAGCTACACATTGAACATACTCAACATTATCCTGACTTCGCAAAAATATATACAGATGGATCGAAGTCTGATAGTGGATCAGGTGCAGCAGTGGTACTCCCTGATACCATCATTTCTCAATCTCTTCCGACAGAGTGTAGCAGCTACACAACTGAACTATATGCTATCAAGCTTGCATTAGAAAATATCTTCCATATGTCAATTCAAAAGAGCATAATATACACAGTCTCGCAAGGTTCCGTATTAGCATTACAAAACAATTCCCCGCCTACTCACCCGTTATTAAAGCTCATCAAAACACAGTTGATACGTCTTAGAGAGCCCCTCGACGTGGGCACCTGTACGTGGTGAGGGGACCTCCCAGTGACGCTGCTGGACTTCCAGACTAGCATCACTGGGATCCAACGCCCACAGCCTAGGTTCCGGGCTTACATCAATGGAATCCGGCGTGTTTGCCGTGCGCTGCGACCCGTGGAAATTCGGAAAGGGGGATCCTGGTGGTTGAGGGGCCCAGCTCCAATACACCACTTTGGCCCCTGCTTCGACAAGACGGGTGGTCCTGGAAGGCCCGGCTAGGATCAATCGGCTAGTAGGTTCGCCTGCGAGGGTCAACCGTGTCAATGCCACGCCCCTACCCTCGTGGTCCGAGGGACAGGATTCAGGCTGGCGGCAGTGCGGGTATAGTGTCTGGGTAGCCCTGGCGTCCCACTCCCGAGCGCATTTATTGCATGCTGGGTAGTGGGCGTCCCTTTGGGCTCCGTGGTGGGTGGGGAGCCCGGGCACTGAACAATTTAAAAACCTATATGAATCCTGATAAACATATTTCTTCAGGGGCCCCAACCCGGTCCCTATCTGCTGTTGTTGTTGTGGGGGTTTTATGGCGCATAAGCAACTTTGGCTATAATGCGCCTATTCTTTTAATGTAATAATATATAAGAAATTCTTGTCACGTCAGAAAGGGCAGTAATCAGAAATGACTAAAAACTCCAATTTTTTTCAGAAAGTTAAAAAATTCCGGAATGTTTGCATTGTCACCTATGATATTCTCTAGAGTTATTGGTTTTCGATCGTTAACCAAAGATAGCAGGATTGTATTTCTGTTTTGTTTATAGTATGGACATTCAATGAGAATGTGTTTCACTGTCAAATTTAGAGAACAATGTGGACACTGTGGTGGATCATCTCCTGTGAGTAAATGAAGATGGGTCAGGTAAGTATGACCTATTCTTGCTCTTGAAAGAATTACTTCTTCCCGTCTTGATGTCCGGATACTGGAGAGCCAGATTTTCGGAACCTGTTTAATCTGTAAGAGTTTATTATTCGTTTGGGAATGCCATAGTGCTGTCCATTCTGATAGGCATGCAGTATGAATCATTAGTGCACAGTCTGAGGCTGGGACAGGGATATTGGTTAAATCTAAGCTGGTTGGGTTTTTTGCAGCTTTATCAGCCTGTTCATTGCCTAAAATACCAGAATGTGCTGGTATCCAGCAGAAGGTGACCAGTTGGTGATGTTCTTTTATCTTTAGTAATAATTTTCTAATCTCATTTATAACAGGGTGAAATTTATCTGAGGAATTACACAAAGCCTTGATTGAGCTGAGGGAATCAGTGTAAATTACTGATTTTAAAGAGCAGTCAGAAGGGAGATTTTTTAAAGCTAATTTAATTGCGAATAATTCAGCTGAGAAGATACTGAAATCAGGAGGAAGGGCTGCTGATACAATTGTATTCGGAAACACTGCAGCTGCTCCAACTTTTGAATTGGATTTAGAGCCATCTGTGTATATTGGTAAAAAATCAACATACTTTTGAGTGTGAACAGCATGAACTTGTCTGATATTTGATGATTGCAAAACATTCTTCCCCCACTGACAGAGGTAAGTGTCACAGGTTGGTAAAGGAGGTTGAACCCATGGTGGTTGAGTACATGTGGCTACTTGTTGTACGGAATGGATGGATATATTCCAAACCTGCAGTAGTTCAAGAAGGCGGTGACCAGCTGGTTTTCCTATGCTAGGTTTATTTCTGTACAGATTTTCTAATGGTGGATTGATAAGATAAGGCTGGATGGGATGCGAAGTACAACTTTGTATCTTGACAGAATACTTTAGCAATAGCAATTTCCTACGTAAAGATAGTGGCGGCTCGTGAGCATCAATGTAAAGGCTATGTGCTGGCGATGTTCTGAATGCGCCAAGTGCAATCCTCAGTGCACTGTGTTGTACTGGATCAAGCCAGCGTAATGCGCTCTTTCTGGCAGAGTCATAAATGGGAGCTCCATAATCAAGACGGGATCTGATTAATGCCCTGTATAATCGAAGAAGGCAGGTACGATCTGCACCCCACGTTTGTGCAGATAAAGCTCTGAGTATGTTTATCTTTTTTAAGCAGGCAGTACGTACTTTTTTAATGTGTTCTAAGAAATTTAGCTTGTTGTCCATGATTAAACCTAGAAATCTAATGTTACTAGTGACTGGGATGGAAATATTAGAGATGTGAAGTTCAGGATCCAGATGAAATTTGCGTTGTCTGCAAAAGTGGATAGCAACTGTTTTCTGCTGTGATAGCCTATAGCCATTAAGGCTGGCCCATTGCTGTATTTTATTTAATGATATCTGAAGCTGTCGTTCAATAGATCTCATATTTTGGGAATGACAGGAGATGGAAAGGTCATCTGCATAAAGGTAAGTTTCGACAGTATTTGGAAGTTGTTTGGTGATAGAATCTATTCTTAGAGCAAAAAGTGTGGCACTCAGTACTGATCCCTGTGGAACACCTTCTTCCTGAATGAAAGTTGCAGAGAGGGCATGTTGGTATCGTACTTGAAACGATCTACTGTGTAGAAAATGCTTTATAAATATAGGAAGGTTGCCCCGTAGACCAAGAGAGTAAAGATCTCTTAGTATGCCATGCCGCCAGGTGGTATCAAAAGCCTTCTCGATATCTATGGAAACCATTACTAGATGTTCATGCTTAATAAAGGCATTACGAATGGCAAATTCAGCCTTAACCATAAGGTCCAGGCATGACCTGTTTTGACGAAAGCCATACTGACTATTGCTCATTAGCTGTTCTGACTCAATGATCCAGACGAGTCTACAGTGGACAATTTTTTCTAGAATTTTGCTGAGGCAGCTGGAAAGAGATATTGGTCTGTAGCTATGGGGATTGGTTGGATCTTTTCCGGGTTTAAGGAATGCCAAAACAGTAGAATGATGCCAAGAAGTTGGATAGACATTTTCTAGAAAAATACGATTGTAAAAGACCAGAAGGAGACGCAAAGCTTTGTCATTAAGATGTTTTAGCATGACGTAATAGATTCCATCTGGTCCGGCAGCACCATTGTGGGCTGCTCCAATAGCATGCAAGAGTTCGGAATATTGTAGGGGTTTGTTATACGGCAGAAGGAGGGAAGTTTGGAAATTAATAGAGTGCCGTTCTGCAGTGTTTTTAATTCTCTGGAAAGGTGGAGTATAAGCTGCTGCCGCTGAGATTTCAGCAAAAGTTTTGCCCAAACCATTTGCGATATCCAGAGGACCAGATAGATCTTGCCCATTACAGGACAGAATTGGTGAAGGTACGGTAGGAAACTTACCAGAAAGCTGTCTAATTTTTTTCCATATTATATTGGTGTCAGTGTTTTTGTTAATGCTTGATGCAAAACGGGTCCAGGATTCTTTCTTGGCTTGCCTTTGTATGAAACGTGCTTTTGCTTTTGACTTCTTATAATTTATTAGATTGGGTGTTGTTGGATACTGCCTAAACAAATTCCAGGCTTTATTTTTTGCTTTTTTGGCTTTTGTGCATTGTTCATTCCACCAATAATTATAATGCCTACGAACCGAGGGATTTGATAGTGGTATTGCTTCTTTAGCCACATTTAACAGATGTGACGTGATGTATTCTGTCACATCATCGATAGACTGGAGACGGATTTTTCCCTCATCAAAAGATACTGATGACCGGAATTTTGGCCAGTTTGCTCTGGCAAATTTCCATTTTCTGAAGGGTTTAGCAGGAGGAGCCTGTGCTATTAATAGGTTGCATACGATTGGGAAGTGATCACTACCCATTATGTCATTTAAAACATACCATTCTATGGTCGGGACCAGTAATGGAGAACAAATGGAGAGATCTATGGCTGAGCTATGTCCACTTGGGAGCTGAACGTGGGTGTGTGTGCCAGTATTGAGTATAGTGAGGTTTACTGCCTCTATTAGGCTCTCAATGAGTCGTCCTCGTCTATCTAATTTAGGATCGCCCCATAAGGGATGGTGCCCGTTGAAGTCCCCTAACATACAGAGAGGTGGAGGTATCTGTATAAGGAGATCTTCAAGATCTTTTAAACAGTAAGTATGGTTTGGCTGTAAGTAGATTGATACTAATGTTATTTCAATATGGAGCATTATACGCACAGCAACGGCTTCTATTTCAGTTTGAAGTGGAATATGTTTAGTTGGGATCTTGGAATTTATCAGGATTGCGACACCACCATGGGCAGCATTTGTTGTATTACGATCCCTTCGATAAAGGCAATAGTTCTTTATCGAAGGAGAAATTTGCAAAGTTAAGTAAGTTTCCTGAAGGCAAAGGGCAACTGGAGAAAATCGATTAATTAGATCTTGGATATCGTCTGTATTGCAACGAAAGCCTCTGCAGTTCCATTGTAAAATACAAGGCATTATTTGTGTTTAGTTGATGGAGCTGATTCTGACTGCTTTTTGAAGGTGACTGGTTTATGGCGTTCTAATCTAGATTTATCTTTTTTGGAGAAAACTGGCCTACCAATGTCCATTTCTTCTTCTTCGGCATGGATTTCTAAAACAGGATCTTCCTGAATAGATGTGCCATCTGTGTCCATGGTTGGGTCCTGAATAATTTTCACAGTATTTGTGTTTGTAATACAAGATGTGGTAGCAATCACTGGTGGAGGAGTTACCGCTGGTATTGTCAGAGGTGTATTATTTGCTTGGTCTGTGGTCTTGGATTGTTGCTTGCATACATTTGGTTGCATGTCAGAGAGGACATTTCTAGCCCAATCTGAAATTGATTTATTAGTAGGGATTGTGACGTCGGTTTGAACGGAGACTGCTTGATATTTTTTTACAGCATTTGCATAGGTAATATTCTGGTTTATATTTGGTGCAACTAGTCTTCTTGCTTCTTGATAACTGACTTTGTTTTCAACCTTGTATTTTACTATTTTTTTCTCGGTTTTCCACTTTTCACAGGTCTTTGAATATGCAGGATGGTCGCCTTTGCAATTTGTACATGTCATTTTTGTAGCAGTACAGTCATTTTGTATATGGTCTGAGGACCCACAGTTGGGGCAGACAGGAATTCCTCGACATACAGTTTGAGAATGCCCATACTTTTGGCATTTATAACATCTTAAAGGGTTGGGAATGTATGGGCGAATGCGACAAAATAAATAACCTGCTTTTACTGAGGAGGGTAAATTTGGCGTATTGAAGGTGAGAATAATATTTCTTGTAGGTGTCAGTTGATTATCTTTTTTAATCATTATTCTTTTCGCTTCAATTACGTTCTGTCCCTGCAGTTCTTGAGTTATTTCTTCCTCGGTGACAGTTAATAAATCCCAACTCGATATGACACCCTTAGATGAATTTAGGGTTGCGTGAGGGGATATTTTTACAGGAATTCCAGCAAAGCTTGTCAGTTGTAGAAGCTTTTCAGAATGTCTTTGATTCATGGTTTCTATGAGTAAGTCTCCTGATTGCAGTCTCTTCACCGTCTTGGGAGATCCTGCTATACCCTCTAGATGTTTCTGTATAACAAAGGGAGACAATTTGCTCATAGGCTGGTTACTGAGAGAGTGGAAGATTAGGAAAGATGGGCAGGGTTGCTCCATCCGATCTGTCTTCAATCTCTTTGGGTTGTCATTATTCATGTCATTTTGGTTTGTGTTATCCATGATTGCTCCTTTTAGCCCTTGGCAAGTGGACTTACTTGCCAAGATTTCCGGCCCCGCCACGGGGAGGCAGGAGCAGTGCCGCAAGGAGGCCAAGCGGTTAGAAAGGTTAGTTGTTAGTAAAGAATATAATATATATAACAAAAAGAAAGGTGAATTTCCTTCCTCTGTCCTTACTTGATACTTTACAAGTGGAGAACTTATTTATGAGAAATAAACTGCTGATAGAAAACGATATAAATAAAAAGAACTTTTATCTCTCAGAAATATCACTCTTTGATTCGCACTAGATACGCTTGACCTCGGATTCGCTTGGCACCCGGGGCCGCCCTATCTGCAAACATAGACGAAGACCCAGATAGTATCATTAGTACAAAGAGGCAGCGAACAGAAGTAACATCAGGGCCTGTACCAAGGTTCCTAATAATGCACTCAACCGGTGAAAAACCGATTGGTAAAATGTCGCCCTTTTTCATTCAAAAAGGGTTGGATGGGTTAGCAGGTTCACCCAAGTCAGTTAAGAGGCTCCGTTCTGGAGACCTCTTAATTGAAACTAAAAATGACAGGCAATCCGAACATCTACTCCGAACAACATCAATCGAAGGAGTCCCTATAACAGTGACACCACACAGAACACTCAATTCATCTAGAGGTGTCATTTCGGAGTGGGACCTTCTCGACGTATATGAGGAGGAAATCTGCTCCGAATTAAAACCACAGGGAGTCATTGCCGTCAAGAGGATCACTGCGCGAAGGGATGGAAAAATTGTTAAAACCAGGAGGGTTATCCTGACTTTTAACACTCCTAAACCTCCTGATGAGATTAAAGCTGGATACATCAACTGTCCAGTACGTCCATACATTCCGAACCCTTTACGGTGTTTTAAATGTCAGAAGTATGGACATTCTCAAATGGCCTGCCGTGGAGTCCTTGCTTGCGCCCGGTGTGGTGCAAAGGACCACGAAACAACAGCATGTTCAGCCGCAAAACCCACCTGTATTAACTGTGAAGGCGAACATCCGGCCTACTCACGAGCATGCCAGAGGTGGAAGGAAGAAAAAGAGATTCAACGGCTGAAGGCAGAGCTTAACATATCATACCAGGAGGCAAGGAAATCGGTGAAACCCCTGAATACCAACAGACCTACCTACGCCCAGAAGGTAGCAGGGAGATGTTCCGTCGGAACTCAGACGGACATGACCATTCTTCCAAAGGAGTCTTTCACTCCCATCGCGCGGTATCTCTTAAGTACTCAAAAACCTGCACAAAAGGACCAATCAGCTGCCACTCCTATATCGGTACCTCCTGATGCTCCACAAGTAACAAAGACAATTATGAAAGAAAAGAATAAGAAAGTGGAAGCCTCCCCTAGTACCCAAGAAAAGATGGATGTCGAGCAGAAGGAGGTACCCGAAGAGTCAGTCTTGGAACTCTTCGCGGAGGAGGAAATGGACACGGGACAGCATCCATTCTTCCCCAAAAAGGACAAATCCAAGACTGATAAAAGTAAGCCCTCAACACCTCGGAAGCCGCCTGATGGACCCGCCCTCAGCACCTCGGAAGCCGCCTGATGGACCCGCCCTCAGCACCTCGGAAGCCGCCTGATGGACCCGCCCTCAGCACCTCGGAAGCCGCCTGATGGACCCACCAAGCCAAAATAATGGCTAAATTCCTACAATGGAATTGTCGTGGATTCCGGCGAAACATTGATGACATCAAGGCCCTCCTGCAAAAGCACGAGCCAGTTTGCTTTTGCTTGCAGGAGACATATCTAAAGGCAAATGATGATCCCACCATGCACAACATCACACTTTTTCGAAAGGATAGAATTGCGGACGGCTCTGTACATGGGGGAGTGGCTATCCTCGTGGGTAACCAGACCCCAGTGCAGCCCTTGCTAATTACAACTAGCATAGAGGCTGTTGCAATTCGCCTTTCAGTGGGATTTTTAATAACTGTGTGCTCCATTTATTTGCCACCTGGGACTGACATCACCCAGGCAGACCTTGATGATCTTCTAACGCAGCTGCCTCCCCCTTTCTTACTTTTCGGGGATTTTAATGGACATAACACCCTGTGGGGTAGTGCTAACATCAACAGAAGGGGACTAGTCATAGAGCGTATGCTAAATGACAATGACCTCTCCCTTCTAAATACTGGAACAAACACCTTCCACATGCCTACCCGTACGTATTCTGCCATTGATCTCTCTATCAGCTCGCCTTCTCTTCTCTCTTCACTTACCTGGGAGGTAGAAGGGAATCTGTATGGAAGTGATCACTTCCCCGTGATAACCACCTTAATTACTGGGAGACCTTGTCTTCCTGTCAGGTTACCGCGGTGGAAGTTTGATCAAGCTGACTGGAGTGCCTTTCAACACCTGGCAAAATTTGACAACTCTACATTCAGTCAGGAGCCTATCAATGATGCAGTTACGTACATAACAGAAAATATTGTCCATGCAGCTGCAACCACAATTCCAAAAACATCCACCCGGTTTCCTCCATTTCCAAAGCCATGGTGGAATCCAGAATGCACAGCAGCTAAAAAGGCCCAAAACAGGGCTTGGGGGATATTTCGAAGATATCCTACTACAGTCAATCTATTAGCCTTTAAACGTGCCCGAGCCAAAGCACGCTACATCCGCCGTCAGAGTCAAAGGGAATCGTGGATCCGTTTCACATCATCCATTACCCAGACGACCAGTACTAAGGTGGTCTGGGAAAAAATCCGGAAAATGAAGGGAAAATACACAGTACACCCCTCATCGGTCCTTGAATATAATGGATGTACTATTGCAGACTCTACTGCAATAGCCAATGCTCTTGGGGAAACTTTTTCTAACATCTCTGCAACATCATCTTACTCCCCAGAGTTTCTGGTCTTAAAGCACAACATTGAAAAACAGGCCCTTAACTTCACATCAAAGGGTTCCCACCCATACAATGGGCCGTTTAATATCAATGAGCTGAAAACAGCACTCGCCCATACAAAGGCTACCGCTGCTGGACCAGACAACATCCATTATGAAATGGCCCCGAGTGCCAAGCGATAGTGACAAGCGATTTTCTTCCAGTGATTATAGAGTGATCTCCAAAGTGATATAGTTTCTTTATTTTCCAGTGCGGCTGTTATTTTATTTACTTGAAGTGGTTCTGTGCTTTAAAAGTCAAAAGTAAGAACCCAGAAAGGCAATCCACCTTTCTTTTCTTATTCTCTTTATATATATCACTAACCAAATCCACTAACTTAAACAACCGCTTGGTCACTGGTGGCACCGCTCCTGCCTCCACGTGGCGGGGCCGGTAACCTGGGGGAAAAACCAACCCTCGGGGGGAAAAGGAGCAAAGATGGAAATAAGTGAATTTCCACGTTTAGAGCCGAAGTGCTCTCAACATGAACACGACAATGACACCCACAATGACTTCTCTCTTTCAAAGAGACAAAAAAAGGACACTAGGAAACAGGAATCTCCAGCTTTCCTCATAATACACTCCTTGTCATCCGAACCTGTGAGCAAGCTCTCACCTTTCATCATCCAGAGATGCCTAGAAAACGCTGCAGGTTCACCAAAAATGGTTAAACGTCTCCAATCAGGAGATCTACTAGTAGAGACATCGTACTCAAGACATTCTGAATTACTACTGCAACTTACTTCTTTAAGCGGAATACCAATTCAGGTTACACCACACAACACACTAAATTCTTCCAAAGGAGTCATCTCCGAATGGGATCTGTTATATGTTTCTGAGGAAGAAATTGTCCAGGAGCTAAAAGATCAAAATGTGTCTCATGCTAAACGTATCATGATCAGAAAAGACGGCAACTTAACTCCCACGTGAAACATAATCTTGACTTTCAGTACTCCAAATCTACCGGGTTCTGTCAAAGCAGGTTACTTGAATTGCCGCATTAGGCCATATATCCCAAATCCGCTCAGATGCTTTAAATGTCAAAAGTTCGGCCATTCTCAGACAGCATGCCGTGGAGATGCTATATGTCCAAACTGCAGCTGCAAGAATCACACGCAAGCAGAATGCAATGCTCCAACACCACAGTGTCCTAATTGTAGTGGCAAACATCCAGCCTACTCCAAAGACTGTGAACTATGGAAGATAGGAAAAAAAATACAAAAATATAAAATTGAAAATAAAGTCTCTTACCAAGAAGCGAAAAAACAGATCAATTTACGTATGCCAAAACGCACTTATGCTTCTACCACTCTCAGGCACGAATCAGTGGCATGTCAGACAGAAGTATCCATCTCTCCAAAAATATCAGTATCAGACTGGGCACGATCAGTACTCTTGATCCAGCATCCATCTAAACCAAATTCAATAGACCAAAGCAATAACACGCCACTCACAATTCCAACCCAGAGACTTCCGCATCGTCAGGCATCAGAAAATTTGCAAAGATCTTTTTCTGCTGAGACGAAAGTATCAGGTCTAACAAGCATGGATACAGATGATTCTATCGGTCAAGAAGAACTGCTTGAAATACACGCAGAAGATGATATGGACGATAGCAATGAATCGGGACGTCCCACTTTTCCCCGAAAAGAAAAACCAAAACCGGACCGTCATAAACAATCAACTTATAAAAAGCAGTCAGATACATCTTCCACGAACAAAACCAAATAATGGAACAAATCATTCAGTGGAATTGTAGAGGTTTTCGCAGCAACATCGATGATATCAATGAACTAATTCACTGCTTCAATCCTGTAGCTATGTGCCTACAGGAAACCAACTTGACACCACAAGTTTCCACTACAGTCAAAAATTACACTATCTACAGACAAGATAGATCTGACACTAATAGTGCTCATGGAGGAGTAGCCATCCTGTTGGACTCAAGAGTTCCTTCCAGATGCATTCCATTGAAAACCTCTTTAGAAGCTGTTGCCGCACGCGTAGTATTTGGAATCACAGTTACATTGGTCTCAATTTATCTTCCACCTAATCGTCCATATTCTATTCAGGAAATCGAAGGTCTCGTGTTGCAACTACCAGTTCCCTTCTGTCTACTAGGTGACTTTAATGCTCACCACCCATTATGGGGTTCTTCCAGCTTAGACAGGCGTGGAAAACTTGTTGAAACGTTAATAGATAGACAGGATCTAATGTTGTTAAATACTGGCTCTCCCACCTATGTTCATTTTCCTACCGGATCAACCTCTGCAATAGACCTTTCCATTTGCTCTCCAGTGCTCTATCCAAGTATCCAGTGGGTAACACTTAACGACCCTCACAACAGCGATCATTTCCCAATAATATGCAAAGTTCAAACTTCCTGTTCATTACCAACAGACAATCCAGTAAAATGGAAATTTCCAAAGGCTGACTGGATAAAATATAGCACGCTTGTCTCGTTCGACAACCATATCATACAGTGCTCTTCTATCAACCATGTTACTGAACATATAACAAACCAAATTCTAACAGCTGCAACAGCTGCAATTCCACAATACCAAGTCAGGAAAAGGCGAAAACTAAATTATTGGTGGAACGAAGAGTGCAACAATGCAAAAAAAGAGAAAAACAAAGCTTGGAATCAATTCCACAAACATCCAACCACTTCCAATCTTATTAATTATAAGCGACTTAGAGCAAGAGCCCGTTATATCAGACGGAAAGCAAAAAAAGAATCTTGGATTAAATTCGCTTCTTCTGTTAATAAAAATACAGACATCAGACTGATCTGGAATAAGATAAAATTGTTAAATGGCAAAATTCCTCCAACATCTACTCCACTAATTAACTGGAATGGACAGGAACTCTCTACTCCTGCAGAAATCGCAAATGCACTAGGATTTGTATTTTCCCAGTTGTCCTCCTCAACTTCTTATGACCAGTCGTTTCAAAAAATTAAAGGTGTAACTGAAAAATCCAAACTGAATTTCACTGACAGATGTGCACTAAAATATAATCAACCATTTACCATGGTTGAACTTCAACATGCTCTTACCAACACAAGGAATAGCGCTGCTGGCCCTGATGGGATATTTTATATAATGCTTAAAAATTTAAATACAAAGTCACGGTCATCACTGCTGTTCTTCCTCAATCGAATATTCACTGAACATACATACCCAAGCTCCTGGCGTCATTCCTACGTTCTGGCAATCCCAAAACCTGGTAAAGACTATTCTGTTCCTCAAAACTACAGACCAATTTCACTTACCAGCTGTCTGAGCAAAACCCTCGAAAAAATGATTCACCGCCGTCTGACTTGGTATCTTGAGTCCCAAAATTTAATCAATAACAACCAATTTGGATTCAGAAAAAATCGATCATCATTGGACCTTATGATTAAAGCCGAAGCAAACATCAGAAATGCATTCATCAAAAAGGAGCATCTCGTTATGGTCTGTCTGGATATTGAGAAAGCTTTTGACACCACATGGCGTTTTGGCATTTTAAAGGATCTACATTCTCTTGGCCTGAGAGGAAATTTGCCATATTTCATCCAAAATTTTTTAGAACAAAGATCCTTTCAAGTTCGTTACCGGGGAACTCTCTCTAAAAAGTTTGTTCAGGAAGAAGGAATCCCTCAAGGGTCCGTTCTGAGCACCACTCTATTCGCAATTAGAATTAATCACTTAACTGAAATTATTCCGAAAACAGTGGACTCATATCTTTATGCCGATGACCTAACAATCTCCTGCCACTCTCAAAACATGAACTACATTGAGAGACAATTGCAGATATCAATAAATCAGATCCAGATTTGGATGACACAAAACGGTTACAGACTATCCAGCCAGAAATCTACTGCCATTCATTTCTGCACCATGCGTAAAATGCATCCTGATCCTGAACTCCGATTAGATAACCATCTTATTCCAATTGCGAATAGTATTCGTCTGCTTGGCTTAATTTTTGACAGTAAGTTAAACTATCATAAACACATTGAACATCTCCGGACAGCTTGCCAAAAGAAAATGAACATACTGAGAGCCTTATCAGCAACAACCTGGGGAGCAGATCGTTACACCTTGCTTCACTTATACAGATCCATAATTAGATCTCGTCTGGACTATGGCGCACCTGTCTTTGATTCTGCTAGGGAAAGTGTCTTATCTCGTCTCAACCCTATTCAACATTCAGCTCTAAGAATAGCTCTAGGTGCGTTCAGAACATCTCCAGTGCAAAGTCTCTATGTAGAAGCCTACGAAGCTCCTCTAAACATCAGAAGAAAGATGTTACTATTGAACTACGCAACCAAGATTCAAAGTCAGTCGACCCATCCTAATTGGACAATATTTAATGATCCGCCACTCACGATGTTTTATAGAAACAAACCACAAGCAACTAGGCCTGCAGGTATTAGGTTAATGGAACTAGCAGAAAACTGGAACATACAACTCAATAAAGTCCAGCAAGAACCTACAGATCACGTTCCTCCATGGTCTGTCATCATGCCGTGTTGTGACTATTATTTCCACCAATGGGGGAAACACTCTTTAACGGGTATTAACATCCAGCAGCTCCACACTGCACATTTACAAAGTTATCCCGACTTTGCGAAAATATATACTGACGGCTCAAAGTCTGAGAATGGATCAGGTGCAGCAGTGGTATTCCATGACACTATCATTTCCGTGTCACTTCCGACAGAATGCAGCAGTTACACCACTGAATTATATGCCATAAAACTTGCTCTGGAAAACATTTCCCATCTCTCAATCAAAAAGAGTATAATCTACACAGACTCGCAAAGTGCCCTATTAGCAATGCAAAAGATTTCCCCATCTACTCATCCGCTACTACAGCCAGTCAGATCAGAATTGATTCGTCTCCGAGATAATCGGCAAAATGTTGTCTTCTGCTGGATCCCAGGCCATACTGGAATACCGGGAAACGAAATTGCAGATGATGCTGCCAAGCATCCATCCAGCACATCCCCAGTGAATTTTCTGGTCCCGTTCAGGGATTACAAAGTACATATACGAAATATATGTAAGGAACGATGGAAACTACAGTGGCAAACGCACATTCACAACAAACTCCTTGAAATTAAACCTATACCGCAATTATGGGTCTCCAATTTTCGCACAAACAGACAAGAAGAGGTTGTCCTATCCAGAGCCCGAATAGGCCACACCCATTTGACCCATCTATTCCTGTTATCAGGTAATGACCCTCCACAGTGTTCACATTGCCACAAGCCACTCACAGTAAAACACATACTCCTGGAATGCATCTTGTATAACAACTCCCGTCTAATTTCATTCACTTCTCTCTCAAACTTACAGGAATTGTCACTTAACCATATCATAGGCGAAAATTCAAACCTTACAGAATTCTTTTTCTTTCTGAAACGAATCGGTTTATATAACCGTTTCTAACTGCTTTCATAGAAGCCAAAAAAAAATTAGTACTAACTACTATGATAGGTGCAATATGGCCTAAGTAGCCTTTGCACCAGAAAAATCCAAGCACAACAACAACAACAACAACCATTATGAAATGATCAACCATCTTTCACCAGAATCCATGGACTATGTGCTCTTCCTGTACAACAGAATCTTCCTTGAAGAGCATTTTCCGGATACCTGGCGCAAGGCAACTATTCTTGCTTTTGCTAAGCCAGGAAAGGATCCTACATGTCCAAAAAACTATCGTCCCATTGCTCTGACCAGCTGTCTGTGCAAAATATTGCAGAGAATGGTCAATGCCCGTCTCTTATGGTATTTAGAATCGAACGACCTTCTCTCCCGCTTTCAGTGCGGCTTCCGAAGAAACAGGTCCTCACTGGACCACTTAATTAGACTGGAAACATCTATTCGAGATGCTTTCCTAAAAAGAGACCACTTGGTGTCGGTGTTCTTTGACATGGAAAAAGCGTACGACACAACTTGGAGATTTGGTATTTTAAAAGACCTTTACAACCTTGGTCTAAGAGGCCACCTTCCAATTTTTATTAAAAATTTTTTATCCTGCCGTTATTTCCAAGTTCGTGTAGGATCCTCCCTTTCGCGGCCTTTTTGCCAAGAGGAGGGGGTACCACAAGGATCTGTCTTAAGTGTTACGCTTTTTGCCATTAAAATAAATTCTATTTCGGAACAACTTCCTCCAACCATAAACAGTGCACTCTATGTCGATGACTTCAGCATATTCTCTCAATCATGCAATATGAGGGTTATTGAGAGACAACTGCAACAAGCTATTGACCGTGTTAACATCTGGGCCACGGACAATGGTTTCAGGTTCTCACCGGAGAAGACCGTTTGCGTCCATTTTTGTCGCAAACGTAACCTCCACCCCGAGCCTGAATTACGACTTGGACAAAGCACCATTCCAGTAGTATCAGAGGCGAAATTCCTGGGACTCATTTTTGACAAAAAGCTGACATTTGTCCAACACATTCGTCAGCTTCGCACAAAGTGCACGAGAGGGCTTAACATCCTACGCTCTCTCTCTTCTACCTCTTGGGGTGCAGATCGATGCACTCTCCTACGTCTGTACCGTGCACTTGTATGTTCAAAATTAGATTATGGGTCTCAGGTATATGCATCTGCCAGAAATAGCGCTGTTCGTTGGCTTGACCCCATCCATCATCAAGCCATTCGTATTGCTACTGGTGCATTCAGAACATCACCTGTCCAAAGTCTGTATGCCGAAGCAAATGAACCATCCTTATCGCTTCGACGAATGCAGCTGTCTCTACAATATGCCTTCAAGCTGAAGTCCCTGCCAGATCATCCCACGTGGACATCCGTTTTCGAGCCACGATGGGAAAATCTTTACAACACACGACGGACCGCTAATCGCCCATTCGGCATTCGTGTCCAAGAGCTACTCAATGAGCTTAACATCTCGGTAGACAAGGTCGCTCGATCACCAAAGGAGCCCCTTCCACCCTGGCATGCACAAACACCAGCATGTGACTTCTCGCTCAAGATTGCGACGAAGTCTAATACTCCGCCTTCTGTCTACCTGCAGCTCTATTTACAACATCGTGCAGAACATTTTGACTTCTTGCCAGTCTACACAGACGGCTCGAAGTCAGAATCATATGTGGGATCTGCTGCTGTCTTTCCAAATAACACCATATCAGAGCAGATACCCCTTGACTGCAGCATTTATACTGCAGAGCTGCATGCCATAGAGTTAGCTCTAGATCACATAAGAAAACACCGTTACCAACGGTGTATTATATATGCCGATTCAGTGAGTGCACTACAGGCTTTATCAGCGATGTCACACATTAACCATCCAACCCTGTCCCGAATTCAGCAGATCATACACAATCTCTATGGAAGTGGATTCGATATCCGCTTCTGCTGGATCCCCAGTCACATCGGGATTAGAGGAAATGATTTGGCTGACACTGCAGCCAAATCTACAGCCCTGACTGATAATCTTGACCTGTTAGTCCCCTATACAGACTACAGGCAAGTGATCCGTAGTAACTTACAATCTCAGTGGCAAGATTCTTGGCATCGCCTGGTTATTACAAATAAACTATGTCGAATTAAGCCTGTGATCCATCCTTGGCGGTCCAGCTCACGCAGGGATCGCAAAGAGGAAGTTGTTCTTGCTCGGCTCCGCATAGGACACTGTCATGTTACACACTCCTTTTTGCTGAGGGCTGATGACCCTCCTATGTGCGAGCAATGCGACACCGTTTTATCCGTCCAACACATTTTATGCGATTGTACCAATTTTATAAATGCTCGTTTTAGCGCTTTTACCCATCTGACTGAGCCATATACACTCAGTCAGATTTTAAATGACAACGACAATGTGTCAGCAGTTTTTAAATTTTTAAAATCGATCAATATGTATACACTCATATGAAATATACAATTTGCTTTTATGTATTGATATGTCTGTATATATATATATACACATGCAACTTTAGACGAAGTAACCTTTTTTAAAACTAGCAAGTCTAATTTTCTTTTTGAATTTTATTCATTCCTTGGCGCACTATAACCTTGCTGTTTTTGCGCCACAAAAATCCAAATCAATCAATCAATCAATCTTAGAGAGCATGATCAAAATGTTATCTTCTGCTGGATCCCAGGCCATACCGGAATACCAGGGAATGAAATTGCAGATGACGCTGCCAAAAATCCATCCAGCCCAGCCCCAACAAATTCGCTAGTACTCGTCACAGATTATAAAATGAAAATACAAAGAATATGTAAAGATCAATGGACTCTTCAGTGGCAAACACAATCCCATAATAAACTACACCAAATAAAACCCTTACCAAAATTATGGGCTTCCAGCTCTACTGAAAACAGACAAGAAGAAGTAATTTTAGCCAGAGCCAGAATCGGCCATACTCATTTAACCCATCTGTTTCTTTTGTCAGGAAATGATCCTCCCCAGTGTAATCATTGTCATACACCACTCACAGTCAAACACATACTTCTGGACTGTACTCTATATAATAATGCTTGACTAATGTCTTTCAATTCTCTGTCAAATTTAAAGGAACCTTTGTCACTTAGCCATATCATAGGCGAAAATTCAAATCTTGCAGAATTCTTCTCCTTCCTAAAACGAATAGGATTGTATAACCGTATTTAACTTCTTCCAAATCAACAAACACAGACAGTATGCACCACTTCCATAAGTGCAATATGGCCTAAGTAGCCATTGCACTTTAAACCCAAACAACAACAACATCCGGTCTAAATTATTTTACCATCAAACAGCCAACTACAAGGTCATCTTCTGCTGGATTCCTGGTCATGTCGGCATCCAAGGTAATGATCGTGCGGATGAGGCTGCTAAGCATCCCGACTCTGGATCTTACAGTCAACTGAAAGTTCCATACACAGACTACAAATCCATTATTAGAAAAACATGTTGGAAACAATGGTCTCACCTCTGGCAATCTCAAACCAATAATAAACTGTTCCAGATAAAAAAAGAGCCTCAACTGTGGACATCTAGTTTTAGAAGAAACAGGCGACAAGAAGTAATCCTGGCAAGGCTTCGCATCGGTCATTCACATCCAACTCATCTACATTTGCTTTTGGGAGAGACTCCTCCTCAGTGTTTTTTTTGCCAGTCGCATCTAACAATAAAACATATTCTCATTGAATGTCCCCACCTTTCATCTGTCCGAAATTCCAGCTTCAGCTCCCTCTCCAACTTCCAGGAACCCTTAACCTTGGCCCCGAGTGCCAAGCGTTTCTAGTGATCAGGCGATATCTCTGCGATTATAAAGCGATTTCTAAAGTGATAGTGATACATATTTATATAGTTTAAAGAAAATTCTCTATTGTACATATATAGTTGCTGAAAAGTACCAGCACAAAGAATCCTAAGAAAGGAAAGACACCTTTCTTTTATTTATTTCCTAGTTCTACTAACTACTAATCAACTTCCGCTTGGTCACTAGGTGGCACCGCTCCTGCCTCCCCGTGGCGGGGCCGGAAACCTGGGAGGAAAAGCTCTCACTCCCAGGGCTAAAAGGAGCAAACATGAATGATCCAAATATCACAACCACAGATCCCAAAGATCCGTCTCCTTTGAGTCGGAAAAATGAGGATAATGAGACAAACGTTACCAAAAGACAAAAAAAGGACATAACATCGCTTCACGCACCTACCTTTCTAGTCCTTCATTCAACATCAGAACAGCCATTGGGAAAACTGTCACCATTTGTAATCCAAAAATGCCTAGAAAGTGTAGCTGGAACACCAAAAAATGTCAAGAGACTGAAATCAGGCGACATTTTAGTCGAGACAGCCAGCGCCAAACATGCAGAAAGACTTCTTCAGATGAGAACTTTTGGAGGGCTGACGATGGACCTGCTCATGGGGGTGTTGCTATAATTCTGGGCAACCATACCCCATATCAAACTATTGCGCTCACCACCAACATAGAAGCAGTAGCGGTTCGCCTTACGGTAGGGTTCTTAATAACAGTCTGCTCAGTATATTTGCCACCTGGGGCTGATATCTCCCAGAGAGACCTTGATGATCTCATTGTGCAGCTGCCTACGCCTGTCTTACTCCTGGGCGACTTCAATGGACATAACACCCTGTGGGGTAGTGCAAACGTTAATGGAAGGGGACGTGTCATAGAGCATGTGCTCAATGACAATGACCTATCCCTTCTAAATGTGGGAACTAACACCTTTTTTCACATGCCTACCCGTACATTCTCTGCTATTGACCTCTCTATATGTTCCCCCTCTCTCCTTCCTTCAATCACTTGGGAGGTAGAGGAGAATCTTTATGGGAGTGATCACTTCCCCGTGATAACCAGCCTACTTAAAGTGACGCCATGTTCACCTTTTAGGTTACCACGATGGAAGATTGATCAGGCTGACTGGAACACCTTTCAACACCTGGTAGACTTTAACATCAGTACAGTCAGTCGGGAGCCTATTAATGACGCAGTGGCGTACATCACAGAAAGCATTGTCCATGCAGCTGCAGCTACAATTCCGAAAACATCTACCCGGTTTCCGCCATTTCCAAAACCTTGGTGGAATACTGAATGCACAGCAGCAAAAAAGGCACAAAACAAAGCTTGGGGGATATTCCGACGATATCCTACCATAGCCAATCTCTTAGCCTTCAAACGTGCACGCGCAAAAGCGCGATATATTCGTCGTCAGAGCCAAAAGGAATCGTGGGTCCGCTTTACATCCACCATTACCCAGTCAACCAGCAGTAAAGCTATCTGGGACAAAATCCGGAAAATGAAGGGTAAATATACATCGCACCCTTCATCGGTCCTGGAGTATAATGGATGCGTTATTGCAGATCCAACTGCAATAGCCAATGCACTTGGGGAGACTTTTTCTGCCATCTCGTCAACATCTGCTTATTCCCCAGAATTTCTGGTCTGGAAAGATAAATGTGAAAAGCAGCCAATTAACTTTAAATCAAGAAGGTCTCATCCCTATAACGGGCCCTTTACCACTGCAGAGTTAGAAACAGCTCTAACTCTTACCAAGGCTAGTGCTGCCGGACCAGATCTTATCCATTATGATATGATCAAACATCTGTCTGCAAAATCCATGGACCAACTGCTTTTTCTATATAACAGAATATTTAAAGAAGAGCAGTTTCCGGATTCCTGGCATAAGGCAATCGTGCTTGCCTTTCCTAAGCCAGGAAAGGATCCCAAAATCCCAACGAACTACCGTCCTATTGCTCTGACTAGCTGTCTGTGCAAAATTCTGGAGAGAATGGTCAATGCCCGCCTTATCTGGTATTTGGAGGCTAATGGGTTTCTCTCCAGATTTCAGTGCGGCTTCCGTAGGAATAGGTCAACTTTGGACCACTTAATCAGGCTCGAGACTTCCATTCGAGATGCCTTTTTAAAACGAGAACACCTGGTGTCAGTGTTCTTTGATATGGAAAAAGCGTATGACACAACTTGGAGATTTGGAATTTTAAAAGACCTCTATAGCATCGGCCTTAGAGGTAATCTCCCCAATTTTATTAAGAACTTTTTATGTCACCGTTCTTTCCAAGTCCGTGTAGGATCTACTCTCTCTCGCTCTTTTAGCCAAGAGGAGGGAGTGCCTCAAGGATCCGTTTTAAGTGTTACGCTTTTTGCCATTAAAGTGAATTCTATCACAGAACAACTTCCTCCAACTGTAAACTGTGCCCTCTATGTTGACGATTTTAGCATATTTTGTCATTCCTGCAACATGAGGGTAATTGAGAGGCAACTGCAACGTGCTATTGACCATTTGAACTCATGGGCAACGAATAACGGTTTCAGATTCTCTCCACAAAAGACAGTTTGCATGCATTTTTGCAGAAAACGCAATCTTCACCCTGAACCTGAACTAAGGCTTGGACAAAATGCCATCCCAGTAGTACCTGAGACTAGATTTTTGGGGCTTATCTTCGATAGAAAGCTGACCTTTCTAGAACACATCCGTCAGCTACGTGCGAAGTGCACGAGAGGTTTGAATATCCTGCGTGCAATCTCCTCACATTCTTGGGGCGCTGACCGATGTACCCTCATGCGCCTCTATCGTGCACTCGTACGATCTAAGATAGATTACGGGTGCCAGGTATACGCATCCTCTAGACTCAGCGTACTCCGATGGCTGGATCCCATCCACCATCAGGCGATCCGTATTGCCACTGGAGCATTTCGTACTTCTCCCGTCCATAGCCTCTATGTCGAAGCGAATGAGCCCTCGTTATCGCTTCGCAGGAAACAGTTGTCTCTACAGTATGCTTTGAAACTGAAATCCCTGCCAGACCATCCAACGTGGACACCCGTTTTTGAGCCACGTTGGGAAAATCTGTACAACATTCGCCAGATTGCCAATCAACCATTCGGTATTCGTATCCAAAGGCTACTCAATGATTTGAACATCACATTAGACAATGTTGCCCCATCACCAGGGCAACCTTTTCCACCGTGGCATGCTCGTGTCCCAAACTGCAACTTTTCCCTTAACAACTGGAGAAAGGGTAATACATCATCCAACATCTACCTGCAGCTCTTTTTAGCTGAGTGCTCGGAACATGCTGACTTCTTGCCCATCTACACAGATGGCTCGAGGTCAGATATGTCTGTCGGATCTGCAGCTGTTTTTCCAGACACCACGGTATCTGAGCAGATCTCCAACGAATGCAGTGTGTTCACTGCAGAGCTGCATGCGGTTGAGCTAGCCTTAGATCGTATACAAACCACCCACCACAAAAAATATATTATATATACCGATTCTCTGAGTTCATTGCAGGCTTTATCATCGATGAGGTTCAACCCTCATCCTGTCCTGACCCGGATACAGCAGAAGCTGCATTCCTTAGCAGAATTCAAATTTGATGTTCGTTTCTGCTGGATCCCAGGCCACATTGGGATCTCAGGAAATGATTTGGCAGACTCTGCAGCCAAATCAGCGAACCTATTTAACTCTTGCCTGTCAGTCCCCTATACAGACTACAGGCAAGTAATTCGAAAGAAACTGATATCCCAATGGCAACACTCTTGGCATGGACAGACTACAAACAAGTTATATGAGATTAAGCCTGTAATTGAACATTGGCAGTCTAGTCTACGCAGGAACCGAAAAGAGGAAGTTGTTCTATCTCGGCTCCGCATAGGACATTGTCACTTGACACATTGCTATCTGCTGAGGGCAGACAATCGTCCTATGTGTAGAAATTGTGACACCATTTTAACAGTCCGTCATATTTTAATTGAATGTCCGTCCTTTTATAATGACCGCCGTTTATGTTTTAGCCATCTGTCTGAACCTTATACACTCAGACAGGTTTTAAACGACAATGACAATATGTCAGCTATTTTTAAGTTTTTACAACTTATTAATCTAAATAATTCAATCTAAAATATTTTTATCGTTTTATACTGCATGAACGCTTTAATTTGTATATTCTTTTAAAATAATATACAAATAATTTAAATTTTATATTCTTCATCTTTTGACTTGGCGCATTATAGCCTTAGATGCTAATGCGCCATAAAACAAACAAACAAACAAACAAACATTCGTACAACCTGTCTAAAGAAGCTGAATCTCCTCAGGGCAATTTCCGCTATGTCATGGGGTGCAGATCGGTACATGCTGCTGCACTTATACCGGTCCCTCATAAGATCCAAACTAGACTATGGGTCACCTGCATATGCCTCAGCCAGAGAAAGTGTATTAAAATGGCTCGACCCAGTACATCACAATGCCCTCCGAATTGCACTGGGAGCTTTTCGTACATCGCCAGTTCAGAGTCTCTATACGGAAGCACATGAACCACCCCTATTTCTTCGACGGCAAGCTCTGTTATTAAGTTATGCAGCAAAAATCAGAAGTTTCACATATCATCCTATAAAACAGTATTTATTCACCCCAAAATGGCATAATTTGTACCAAAATAAACCTTTGCAGAATAAACCATGTGGCATTAGATTACAAAGCATAACTACGTGCAGCGAACTAAATATGAATGACATAATTCAAGATATTACCACAGCTATGCCACCATGGCAAATACCCTTGGCCAATGTTGACCAACATTTCCAACAATGGGGAAAGAATGCACTTCCAAATTTCAGTATTCAGCAGATCCATGCAACTCACTCTTTTCAGTTCTCTAGTTTTACCCAAATTTACACTGACGGTTCCAAGACAGATAATAAAGTTGGAGCAGCTGCAGTTCTACCAAACAATACAATATCCCAGCAGCTCCCTTTGGAGTACAGTATTTACACTGCAGAACTGTATGCTATCCTGATGGCTCTAGACAATGTAAAACAGTCATTATATCCTCAAACTATTATCTACACCGATTCCTTAAGTGCTGTATCTGCTCTTCAGTGTAAATTTCCTTCCAGTCATCCGTTTCTACAACAAATTCAAACCAAGTTAGCGCAGCTTCTTGCAAACAGGCAAAAATTAATTTTCTGTTGGATACCTGGACATTCTGGAATCAGAGGAAACGAACAAGCGGATCTTGCAGCCAAGAACGCCAGTCACATAAAATCAGACATGCAGATACCTTACACAGATTTAAAACGCATCATACATACCAATGTTAGAAAAAAATGGCTATCCATTTGGCAGGGAGAAAAGAGCAATAAGCTTTTTCAGATTAAAAAGGATCACAAGAAGTGGCTATCAAGCTTAAGAGGCAATAGAAAGGAAGAAGTAGTACTTGCTAGAATTCGAATAGGACATACTCACCTAACTCATAGTTATTTACTCACTCAGGATGACCCTCCACGATGCAGCAACTGTCAAACTCAACTCACAGTAAACCACTTGATCATTGAATGCCCATTATATCTGAGAGAACGAAAAACAGCTTTCTCTTCACATCTATATTCTTCTAATAAACTTACCTTACAACAGATTCTCGGAGACCGACAAGATATTAATGATGTTTTTACCTTCCTCAAATTGATAAACAAATATCACCTGATCTGAATCCTTTTATTTAATATAACAATCATGTATCAAATAAGATTGAAATAGGTGCATTATGGCCATAGTAGCCCTTGCACCAATAAATCCAACAAACAACAACAACAACAACATATAAATGAATTTGTTTTAAAACATTAAATAAATCAGATAAATTTGCGTCATCACTGAGAATATGATTCATTTCTAGTGAATTGTTTTGAGTTAAAACTGATTTAAAATTTGTTAGTCGAGTAGCATGATTGTAGGGACACTCGAGGAGAAAGTGTTTCACTGTAAGTAGTGCAGAACAATGACGACAGTGAGGAGGTTGATCCCCTGTTAACAAATGGAGGTGGGTCAGATGGGAATGGCCAATGCGTGTCCTTGCAAGGACGACCTCTTCTTGTCTGATTAATCGCGAACTAGATTTCCAGTATTGTGGCTTTTGCTTTATTTGGAAAAGTTTATTGTGGGTCTGTTGCTGCCATACTGATGTCCATTGGTCAATACATAACTGTCTTATGATGGGTTTACAGTCCATATAAGGAATCGAGGCAAGTGAAGACACTGGGTTGATTGGATTTTTTGCTGCTTGATCTGCTTTTTCATTTCCCTGGATTCCAGCATGCCCGGGAATCCAGGAGAATCTTACGTCTGTGTTATGCTCTGTTAGATTAATTAACTCTGCTCTGATTTCTTTCAGGATAGGGTGAGAGTTCGGACATTTATGTTGTAAAGAGGTTACTGCACTCAAGGAATCGGTATAGATTATTATCTCTTCATTAGACCTGTTTTTGATGTGTTCGATAGCCATTTTTATTGCATGAAGTTCAGCGGTGTAAATACTGCAACTTGGGAAAAGTTTTTGAGAGATTGTACAAGTAGGAAGAACTACTGCAGCGCCCACATCTGTATCAGATTTGGATCCATCAGTATATATTTGCAGACAGTGTTTGTTTGCTGATGCATGAGCTAAATGTAGCTGCTGTATATTTTCATTGTTCAGCGCCTGTTTTCCCCATTTTCGAAAAAAGTCATCACATAAAGTTTTAAAAGTGGACCATGGAGGCTCTATTTCTCCAGTATCTTGGTGGATATTGTCGAGTGGGACACTCCAATACTGAGCAACATACTTCAATCTGATTCCAGCAGGTTTATTTTCATTTGGTTTATTCCTGTAGAAATTTATGAAAGATGGGTTAAAGAGGTAAGGACAGATAGGATGTGAGGGCATACTCCGAAGTTTTGCAGCGTACGTGAGCAGCAGCATCTGTCTCCTTAAAGATAATGGAGGTTCATGTGCGTCAATATATAGACTATGCACTGGAGATGTTCGGAAGGCACCTAGAGCTATTCTAAGTGCATTATGTTGAATGGTATTTAGGGACTGTAATGCTGACTTTCTAGCTGAGTCATATACGGGTGCACCATAGTCTAGTCTGGATCGGATTATGGTTTTATATAAGTGAAGAAGGGAGTATCGATCAGCTCCCCATGATATTGCAGAAAGAACTCTAAGGATATTCATTTTTTTCAAACAAATAGTTGGTACATGCTGTATGTGTTTCAGGAAGTTTAATTTCTTGTCCAATATTAAACCCAGGAATTTAATATTGTCATTGACTGGAATAGCATGATTTCCCAGGCGCAATTCAGGATCTGGGTGCAGTTTCCGTTTCTTGCAGAAGTGTATAGCAAACGTTTTCTGAGGAGATAGTCGGTAGCCATTTTGTAACATCCATGATTGCGTTTTGTTTATTGACAGTTGGTTGGTTGAGATTTATTGGCGCATCAGCAACTAAGGCTATAATGCGCCAAAACCTTGTCATAAAAAGGTAAAACTTTCAGTGACCTAATGAATTAGGTCACTAAGTCAGGGTATAAAAACAAGTATAAACTATAAAAGACAATGATCAGTAAACAAGTAACAATAGTAAATGTTAAAATAATAAGATTTTTTTTTTTTTTAAATGCGTGTAAAAAGGTTTACTGATTTTAGGAAACTAAAAACAGCAGACACATTGTCATTGTCGGATAAAATCTGAGTGTATACGGCTCAGTCAGCTGGTTAAAAGCGGTAAAACGAGCATTTCTAAAACCGGTACAGTTACATAAAATATGTTCAACGGATAAAATGGTGTCACACTGCTCGCACATAGGAGGGTCATCAGCCCTCAGCAAAAAAGGAGTGTGTAATATGACAATGTCCTATGCGGAGCCGAGCAAGAACAATTTCCTCTTTGCGATCTCTGCGTAAGCTGGACCGCCAAGGATGGATCACAGGCTTAATTCGACATAGTTTGTTTGTAGTAATCAGTCGATGCCACGAATCTTGCCACTGAGATTGTAAATTATTACGGATCACTTGCCTGTAGTCTGTATAGGGGACTAACAGGTCAAGATTATCCATCAGGGCTGCCGATTTGGCTGCAATGTCAGCCAAATCATTTCCTGTAATCCCGATGTGACTGGGGATCCAGCAGAAACGGATATCGAATCCACTTACATAGAGGCTGTATATTATCTGCTGAATTCGGGACAGTGTTGGATGATTGGTGTGTGACATCGCTGATAAAGCCTGTAGTGCACTCATTGAATCGACATATAATACACCGTTGTTAACGGTGTTTTCTTATGTGATCTAGAGCTAACTCTATGGCATGCAGCTCTGCAGTGTAAATGCTGCAGTTAACAGGTATCTGCTCTGATATGGTTTTATTTGGAAAAACAGCAGCAGATCCTACATATGATTCTGACTTCGAGCCGTCTGTGTAAACTGGCAAGAAGTCAGAATGTTCTGCACGGTGTTGTGAATAGAACTGAAGGTAGACTGAAATTGGAGTATTCAACTTCGTCGCAATCTTCAGCGAGAAGTCACATGCTGGTGTTTGTGCATGCCAGGGTGGAAGGGGCTCCTTTGGTGATCGAGCGACCTTGTCTACCGAGATGTTAAGCTCATTGAGTAGCTCTTGAACACGAATGCCGAATGGGCGATTGGCGGTCCGTCGTGTGCTATAAAGATTTTCCCATCGTGGCTCGAAAACGGATGTCCACGTGGGATGGTCCGGCATGGACTTCAGCTAGAAGGCATATTGTAGAGACAACTGCATTCGTCGAAGCGGCAGGGATGGTTCATTTGCTTCGACATACAGACTTTGGACAGGTGATGTTCTGAATGCACCAGTAGCGATACGAATGGTTTGGTGATGGACGGGGTCAAGCCACCGAACAGCGTTATTTCTAGCAGATGCATACACCTGAGACCCATAATCTAATTTTGAGCGTACAAGTGCACGGTACAGACGTAGTAGAGTGCATCGGTCTGCACCCCAAGAGGTAGAAGAGAGAGAGCGGAGGATGTTAAGCCCTCTCGTACACTTTGTACGTAGCTGACGAATGTGTTGAACAAATGTCAACTTTTTGTCAAAAATGAGTCCCAGGAATTTCGCCTCTGATACAACTGGAATGGTGCTTTGTCCAAGTCGTAATTCAGGCTCGGGGTGGAGGTTACGTTTGCGACAAAAATGGACGCAAACGGTCTTCTCCGGTGAGAACCTGAAACCATTGGCCGTGGCCCAGGTGTTAACACGATCAATAGCTTGTTGTAGTTGTCTCTCAATAACCCTCATATTGCATGATTGAGAGAATATGCTGAAGTCATCGACATAGAGTGCACTGTTTACAGTTGGAGGAAGTTGTTCAGAAATAGAATTTATTTTAATGGCAAAAAGCGTAACACTTAAGACAGATCCTTGTGGTACCCCCTCCTCTTGGCAAAAAGGCCGCGAAAGGGAGGATCCTACACGAACTTGGAAATAACGGCAGGATAAAAAATTTTTAATAAAAATGGGAAGGTGGCCTCTCAGACCGAGATTGTAAAGGTCTTTTAAAATACCAAATCTCCAAGTTGTGTCGTACGCTTTTTCCATGTCAAAGAAGATGGACACCAAATGTTCTCTTTTTAGGAAAGCATCTCGAATAGATGTTTCCAGTCTAATTAAGTGGTCCAGTGTGGACCTGTTTCTTCGGAAGCCGCACTGAAAGCGGGAGAGAAGGTCGTTCAATTCTAGATACCATAAGAGACGAGCATTGACCATTCTCTCCAATATTTTGCACAGACAGTTGGTCAGAGCAATAGGACGATAGTTTTTTGGACATTTAGGATCCTTTCCCGGCTTAGCAAAAGCAAGTATAATTGCCTTGCGCCAGGTATCCGGAAAGTGCTCTTCAAGGAAGATTCTGTTATACAGGAAAATCAAACAGTCCATGGATTCTGATGAAAGATGTTTGATCATTTCATAATGGATGTTGTCTGGTCCAACAGCGGTAGCCTTTGTATAGGCAAGTGCTGTTTTTAGCTCGTGGATAGTAAATGGCCCATTATATGGGTGGGAACCCTTCGATGTGAAGTTAAGGGCCTGATTTTCAGTCTTGCACTTTAAGACCAGAAACTCTGGGGAGTAAGATGACGTTGCAGAGATGTTAGAAAATGTTTCCCCAAGAGCATTGGCTATTGCAGTAGAGTCTGCAATAGTACATCCCTTATATTCAAGGACCGATGAGGGGTGTGCTGTGTATTTACCCTTCATTTTCCGGATTTTTTCCCAGACTACCTTGGAGTTGGTAGACTGGTTAATAGATGATGTAAAACGGATCCACGATTCCTTTTGACTTTGACGACGGATGTAGCGTGCTTTGGCTCGCGCACGTTTAAAGGCTATAAGGTTGGTCGTGGTAGGATATCGGCGGAATATCCCCCACGCTTTGTTTTGGGCATTTTTTGCTGTTGTGTATTGGGAATTCCACCAAGGTTTGGGAAATGGTGGAAACCGGGCAGATGTTTTTGGAACTGCATTCGCAGCTGCTTGGACGATAACTTCTGTGATGTACGTTACTGCTTCATTGATAGGGTCTTGGCTGACGGTACTGAGATCAAAATTTGCCTGATTTTGGAAGGCAAACCAGTCAGCCTGATCAATCTTCCACCGTGGTAACCTGAAAGGAAGACATGGTCTCCCACTGTGTAACAAGGTTATCACAGGGAAGTGATCACTTCCGTATGGATTCTCCTCCACTTCCCAAGTGAGTGAAGGGAGTAGAGAAGGGGAGCAGATAGAGAGATCAATGGCAGAAAAAGTACGGGTAGCCATGTGGAAGAAGGTGTTTTTTCCAGTATTCAGAAGGGAAAGGTCATTGTCATTGAGCATACGCTCTATGACTCGTCCCCTTCCGTTGATGTTAACACTACCCCACAGGGTGTTATGTCCGTTAAAATCCCCGAGAAGTAAGAAAGGTGGAGGCAGCTGCGTTAGAAGATCATCAAGGTCTGCCTGGGTGATGTCAGTCCCAGGTGGCAAATAAATGGAGCACACAGTTATTAAACATCCCACTGAAAGGCGAATTGCAACAGCCTCTATGCTGGTTGTAATTAGCAAGGGCTGCACTGGGGTCTGGTTACCCACAAGGATAGCCACTCCCCCATGTACAGGGCCATCCGCAATTCTATCCTTTCGAAAAAATGTGATGTTGTGCATTGTGGGATCATCATTTGCCTTTAGATATGTCTCCTGCAAGCAAAAGCAAACTGGCTCGTGCTTTTGCAGGAGGGCCTTGATGTCATCAATATTTCGCCGGAATCCACGACAATTCCATTGTAGGAATTTAGCCATTATTTTGGTTGGTGGGTCCATCAGGCGGCTTCCGAGGTGCTGAGGGCTTACTTTTATCTGTCTTGGATTTATCTTTTTTGGGGAAGAATGGACGCTGTCCGGTGTCCATTTCTTCCTCCGCAAAGAGTTCCAGGACTGATTCATCCGGTACCTCCTTATTCTCTACATCCATTTTTTCTGGTATTGCGGGTGGCTCTTTCGAACTTTTTGGACTTTCTTTACCACTTGGTTTGGGTAGTGGTGGAGCATTAGGAGGTACGGATATAGGAGTGGCAGCTGATTGTGTTTTTTTGGTGGGCTTTTGTGAACTCAATAAATAGCGTGCAATCGGGGTGAATGACTCTCTTGGTGGTATAGTCATCTCAGTTTGTGTCCCGATAGTGCTCTTAGCAGAAACCTTCTGGGCATATGAAGGTTTCCCGCTATTTATTGGTTGGATACGTTTTCTGGCCTCTGGGTAAGAAATATTCAGCTCTGTTTTCAGTTTTTGGATTTCTTTTTCGTCCTTCCACCGCTGGCATGCTCTTGAATAGGCGGGGTGCTCACCTTGGCAGTTGACACAGGTGGGTTTTGGAGCTGAACATTCCTTGCTCTCGTGGTCTTTCACACCACATCGAGCACAGGCAGGGTTACCACGACAAGATGTTTGTGAGTGGCCGTATTTTTGGCATCTAAAACACCGCAGTGGGTTTGGGATATAAATCCTCACTGGGCAGTTTAGATAACCTGCCTTGATGGAACTTGGAGGCCGTGGGGTGTTAAACGTGAGGATAAGAACTCGGGTAGGGACGAGATTCCCATCCTTCCGTATCGATATTCTTTTTACAGCTGTCACTCCTTGGTCTTTTAATTCAGAGCAGATCTCTTCTTCAGAAACATGAAGAAGGTCCCACTCTGAAATGACGCCTCTAGAAGAGTTCAAAGTTTTGTGGGGGGTTACAATGATAGGTATTCCCCCTATTGATGTGGCGTTCAGGATCTTTTCCGCCTGTTTAATATTGGTAGCTTCGACCAAAAGGTCGCCAGAACGCAGTCGTTTAACGGATTTGGGTGAACCTGCCAACCCTTCTAATCCTTTCTGGATGAAGAAGGGTGACATCTTTCCAATGGACTGCTCTCCGGTGGAATGGAGAATGAGGAAAAGCGGTGTAACTGATGGTGGTTGTTTATCCTCAGTTCTGGCTCGTTTTGCAGAGGTGTTATCTGCGTCATCATATCGATTAGGTAGGGGCCTTGTTGGGGCCCCAGAAGAAGGATTTAAATTACTCATATGAGTAAAGAGAAAATGTCTGATGCCTAAGTACCTCACCCACCACGGAGCCCTACGAGGGGACGCCCACTCGTGAACTAGCAGGTACTGCGTACACGAATGGGACGCCGAGTTCGCTTAGAGCACCATACCCACGTTACCAATAAGTCTTTATCCCGTCCCAGGACCAAACGGAGGGAGACTTATTGGAACGCAGTTGACCCTAGCAGTATAAAACCACCCGCCGATTGATCCCAGTCGGGCCGGTCCGGGACCACCCGTCTTGTCGAAGCAGGGGCCAAAGTGGTGTATTGAAGCTAGGCCCCTCAACCACCAGGATCCCCCTTTCCGCTTCCACGGGTCGCGGCGCACGGCTGCACACGCCGGATTTCAAAGATGTAACCCTGAAACCAAGGTATGGGCGTTAGATCCCAGTGAGGCTAATCTGGGAACCCAGCAGCGTCACTGGGAGGTCCCCTCACCACGTACAGGTGCCCACGTCGAGGGGTTATTGACAGTTGGAGTTTTCTTTCAATGGAGAACATATTTTGCGAGTGACTGGATATAGTGAGATCGTCAGCATAAAGATAAGTTTCTACTGAATTCGGGATGGTTGTTGTTAGAGTGTGTATTCTAACTGCGAAGAGTGTGGCACTGAGGACTGACCCTTGGGGGACTCCTTCCTCCTGTATGCAGATTTTCGAGAGTGAACTTTGAAAACGAACTTGAAACGTTCGATATTCGAGAAAGCTCTGAATTAATGATGGTAAATTTCGCCTTAGTCCCAGGGCATGTAAGTCACGAAGGATGCCATGACGCCACGTGGTTTCCAAAGCTTTCTCTATATCTAAGCTCACCATGACCAAATGTTCGTTCTTTATGAATGCATTTCGCACATTTGCCTCAGCCTTAATCATAAGATCTAGGGTAGACCTGTTTTTACGAAAACCAAACTGATCGTTGTTTATAGTAGTTTGAGTTTCAAGATACCAGGTGAGGCGACTGTGTACCATTTTTTCCAGAGTTTTACCCAGACAGCTAGTAAGTGAGATTGGTCTATAATTATGCGGGTCTGATTGGTCTTTTCCTGGTTTTGGAATGGGTAGAACAACAGAATGTCTCCAGGAAATGGGAAAATAATTTGCAACAAATATTCGGTTGAATAGTTTTAGGAGAGAGTAACGAGTGCCCTCATTTAGATTCTTTAACATTAGGTAGTATATGCCGTCTGGACCAGGTGCACTATTGGCTGAATTTTATAAAGACTCTTCTAATTCACACATGGTTAGTGGTTTATTATAAAAGAGGGCTGCCTTCGTTCCGAAATTTATTTTATATTTTTCAGTTATTATTTTGGCTTTTAGAAAAGTTGGATCATATGCGGTTGAGGCAGAATGGTGAGCAAAAGATTCCGCTAGGATGTTTGCAATATCCTCTGGAAGGATTATCTCCTGTCTTTTATAGACGATGATTGGGGAAGGAATTGATGGAAACTTACCAGTAAGGCATCTTATTTTCCGCCAGATTAGTCCTGCACTTGTGTCTTTAGTGACAGATGAGGCAAATCGAATCCAAGATTCCTTTTTAGCTTTTCGCCCGGTGTAGCGGGCATGAGCTTTTAGTTTCTTGTATATAATGAGATTAGCAGTGGTTGGATTCTTTCGAAACTGATTCCACGCCTTGTTCTTCTCTCTCTTAGCAGTGTTACATGCTGAATTCCACCAATAGTTTTTGTGTTTGGATCCTTTATTTGAAGTTTGAGGAATGGTAGTACCAGCAGCTGTCAACATTTGTTCTGTGATATGTTTATCGGCGTTATGTATGGAGTGATGTTGGATAATATCATCGTCTAGTGTAATACTGGATGCATATTTATTCCAGTCAGCTTTTGAGAATTTCCATTTAGTTCGACTGCTTACTGGTAAGTTTGTCCTTGTGCAGAGCTTACAGATTATAGGAAAATGATCACTATTTAATGGGTTCTCTGAGACTCTCCAATCGAAGTCTGGAAATAATGTGGGTGAGCATATCGACAGGTCTATAGCAGAGGTTGAGCCTGTTGGAAAATGGACATAGGTGTGGGAGCCTGTGTTAAGCAGAGTGAGATTATTTTTTACAAGAAAAGCCTCTATCGTGTGTGTGTGTGTGTGTGGTATGGGTGTTTAATGGCGCACAAGCTGCTGTGGCTATATTGCGCCTATTCATAGGTATGTTGAAAAGATAAAATAAATAATTAATGTGAAGACGGTTCAATCTCATTTCATGCCAGAAACTAATCAGAGTCGCTTATACATTCCTATTTGTTTCAAATAACAGAAAAGTTCATTAATATTGGCATTTTCACCAATGATATCATTTAATGTTATCCGTTCACGGAAATTAGCCAGAGAATGAAATATTGAAGTTCGATGTTGTTGATAATGTGGACAGTCAATCAAAATATGTTTGACTGTTAGATGCTCAGAGCACTGTGAACAAAGAGGAGGATCATCGCCTGTGAGTAGATGGAGGTGAGTCAGATGAGTATGTCCTATTCTAATCCGCGCGAGTACCACTTCTTCTCGCCGAACTGTCTGAATGCATGAGTGCCAAAATTTTGGGTCCTGTTTTAACTGGAACAATTTGTTATTTGTTTGTTTATGCCATAGCTCTGTCCATTGTGCATGATATGCTCTTTGAATTATAATATTATAATCAGAAACTGGAATAAAGGCAGAGGTTAAGTCTACTGTTGATGGATTTTTAGCCGAAATATCAGCCAACTCGTTCCCTTTGATGCCTGAATGTGCTGGAATCCAGCAAAAGTTCACTCGTTGCTGGCGATCTTCGATTTTCAACAGCAAATACTTGATTTGATTTAGTATAGGGTGATCCTTATAAGAGAAATTCTGCATTGCTCTAATTGAGCTTAGAGAGTCGGTGTAAATTAAATATTTTGCAGATGGGTGAAGACTCAAATTTTCTAGAGCTAATTGAATTGCATATAATTCCGCTGAAAAGCTGCTGTACTCAGGTGGAAGAGAGGCTGATATGATAGCAGAGGGAAACACTGCTGCTGCTCCAACAGTTGAATGAGATTTGGAACCATCAGTATATATCGGTAAGAAGTCAAAACAGTTTTGAATATGGCTAGCATGGAGTTGTTGCACATTCAGAGTTGGTAGACGATTCTTTCCCCATTGGAGAAAATAATTATCACAGGCTGGTTGAGGAAATGGGGTCCATGGTGGGCAAGAATAATTCTTTCTGTGCTGCCTACTCTGGAGAGGAACATTCCAATTTTGTGTTATTTCAAGGAGCCGTAGGCCTGCTGGGCGTATTTTATTTGGTTTATTTCTATAGAGATCGTGAAATGATGGATTAAAGAGATATGGTTGGATGGGGTGCGGAGAACAGTTTCGTATTCTGACTGCATATTTAAGTAGTAACATTTTTCTGCGGAGGTAAAGAGGGGCTCATGGGCTTCAATATATAGACTATAGGTTGGTGATGTCCTATAAGCACCAAGAGCAATCCTCAGTGCATTGTGTTGTACAGGATCCAGCCAGCGTAATACACTCTTTCGAGGAGAATCATAAACTGGGGCACCGTAATCTAACCGAGATCTAATCAGTGCTCTATATAAGAGCAGCAAAGTTGTACGATCTGCTCCCCAAGACTGGGCAGATAGAGCTCTAAGCATGTTCAGCTTTTTCAGACAGGTAGTACGTATTACTCTGTGCTCAAGGAAATTTAACTTGCTGTCTAATATTAATCCCAAGAATCTAATATTGTTGGTAATCGGGATGCTGGAATTTGATATCCGGAGTTCAGGGTCTGTATGTAATTTGCGTTGGTTACAAAAGTGGATAGCAACTGTTTTCTGATGGGAAAGCCAATATCCATTGAACTCAGCCCATTTTTGAATTTTATTGAGGGACATTTGCAATTGGCGTTCAATAGATCTCATGTTCTGAGAGTGGCAAGAAATGGAGAGATCGTCAGCATAAAGATAGGCTTCTACAGTATTTGGAAGTTCTTTGGAAATGGAGTCAATTCTAATAGCAAACAGGGTTGCGCTCAAAACCGACCCCTGTGGTACTCCTTCTTCCTGCAAGAATGTAGAAGAAAGGGAGTTTTGGTATCGAACCTGGAAAGAGCGAATCTGGAGGAAGTTCCTAATGAATATAGGCAGGTTGCCTCGTAGACCAAGATTATGTAGGTCACTGAGAATGCCATATCGCCAGGTAGTATCGAATGCCTTTTCTATATCAATGGAGACCATGATAAGGTGTTCATTTTTCACAAAGGCATTGCGAATTTCAGATTCGGCCTTGATCATCAGATCTAGAGAGGACCTATTTTTGCGAAAGCCATGTTGACAATTACTCAATAGTTGTTCAGTTTCAATGATCCAGCTGAGTCGACTGTGGATCATTTTTTCAAGAATTTTACCAAGGCAACTTGACAGAGAGATTGGCCTGTAACTATTAGGACTGGAAGGATCTTTTCCAGGTTTCAAAAAGGGCAAAACTGTAGCATGGTGCCAAGATGTTGGATAAATATTTTCCAGGAAGATCCGGTTAAAGAAAACTAGCAGCATTTGTAAGTTTTGCTCATCGAGATGCTGCAGCATGACATAATATATGCCATCTGGCCCAGCTGCACTGTTTCTCGTTGTTTTTATGGCTTGTAAAAGTTCACAATATTCAAGGGGCTGATTATACGGAAGTGATTGTGAGGTTGTAAAGTTAATGGGCCTCTGTTCGGTGGAGGTCTTAATTTTTTGGAATTTCGGAGTGTAATTTGATACAGCAGAGACTTCGGCAAAGGTTTTACCCAAGGCATTCGCTATATCTAGAGGACCAGAGAGTTCTTGTCCATTGTATGAAAGAATTGGGGAAGGGATGATTGGAAACTTCCCAGAAAGCTGTCTAATTTTCTTCCAAATTAATCTGGAGTCGGTATTTCTGTTGATAGTACATGCAAACCGAGTCCAAGAATCTTTCTTGGCTTGCCTGTGAATGAACCGCGCTTTTGCCCTTAGCTTCTTGTAGCTAATTAAATTAGCTGTTGTCGGAAATTGAAGGAATAAGTTGAATGCTTTATTTTTTTCCTTCTTTGCTTTCGTGCACTCTTCGTTCCACCAGTAGTTGAAGTGCCGTCGGGTTGGGGGGTTTGATAATGGAATTGAGTATTTTGCTGCAACTAAAAGACTGGATGTAATATAATCGGTTACTTTATCTATAGGTTGTAGCTGAATAGTTTCTTTGTCCAGAATGATTGCTGATTGAAATTTGGCCCATTTGGCTTTAGAAAATTTCCATTTTCTGCAGGGTTGGTCTAATGGTAGTTGTGTAGTGAGCAGGTTACAGACAATTGGAAAATGGTCACTTCCCATTGGATCATCCATAGCGGACCACTGAATGACTGGAAACAGTTGTTGTTGTTTAAGGGTTTAAAGACACAAGGGCATCAATGGCCAAGATGTGTCTTTCCAAGTTTTTAATGTAAATCAAACATTTTTTTCAGATTTGTTTATCAAATCTGATTTGCCGAATAAATTTAAATAATTCATCTATATTCGCAGAATTGTTTAAGATCTGTTGAAGAGTAACTTGATTCTGGTTATTGCATAAACTCTGAAAACAAAGGAATCTGGAATTTCTGAATCGAGGGCATACCAAAAGAATGTGTTTTACTGTAAGTTGAACTTGGCATTGAAAACAGAGTGGGGGATTTTTGTTTGACAATAGATGAAAATGAGTAAGATGAGTATGGCCAATTCTCAGTCTCGCAAGTATTACTTCTTCTCTGCGACTCTCTCTAATGCTTGAGTTCCACATTTCTGGATTAGGTTTTATTTCATGTAGTTTATTGTTGATTTCATTTTTCCATATTTGGGCCCATTCATTTTCACTTTCTCTAATAATTATTGAACTAAAATCAGTGTGTGGAACTAGCATTGTTCTGTTTGGCAGTTCTGATGCTGACTTAGCTGCAATGTCTGCTTTTTCATTGCCTTCTATTCCGCAGTGTCCTGGGATCCAGCAAAGAGTTATATCAGATTGTTTCTTTTGACAGTTGTTGATTAGAAAGTCAATTTCTTGTAGGAAAGGATGACGAGAATGTCGTTTTCCCTGTATGGCTGAAATAGCACTCAGTGAATCCGAGTATATTAGGACAGAGAGGGACGACTGTTGACATATTTCACTTAATGCAAGCTGTATAGCATATAGTTCTGCAGATAGAATGCTGCACTCAACTGGAAGGGATTTTGAAATTACATGCGATGGGAGCACGGCTGCTGCACCTACATGTGATTGGCTCTTAGATCCATCGGTATAGATTATGAGTTTTCCAGTGTGTTGCGAAGTATAGTTGGCATACAACTGTCGGATATTACATGGTGGAATGGTATTTTTTGGCCACTGAGCGAAATAAAGATCAATGTTTATATGATGTCTATTCCATGGGGGTAAAGGCATATTTTCATTTTCCGCAATTTTATTGAGATCGAGTTTCCAATTTTTTATTATTTCTTGAAGACGAATCCCAGCAGGTCTGGGTTCATTAGGCTTAGATTCATAAAATGTTGGCCATAAAGGTTGGTTGAGGTATACCCAACAAGGGTGAGTTGGAAAGCTTCTTATTTTGGCAGCGTATTGGCAGAGTAGGCGTTGTCTTCTAAGATAAAGAGGAGGGTCGTGTGCTTCTATATACAAGCTGTGTACAGGCGAGGTTCTGTAGGCGCCTAGTGCTGATCGAAGGGCACTGTGTTGAATGGTGTTCACAGACCGTAAGATGCTGTTTTTAGCTGATGCATATACTATAGCTCCATAGTCTAATCGTGACCGGATTAGAACACGATACAAATTCAGCAATGACTGTCTGTCTGCACCCCAAGATGTTGAGGATACTGCACGAAGGATGTTTAGTTTCTGGAGGCACGTAGTTCGTAGATAGGTCACATGTTTACGAAAATTTAATTTGGTGTCTAAATTCAGACCCAATAATCTTATGCAGTCTGTCATCAGTATTTCTCTGCCTTTCAGTTTTAATACAGGTTCCGGATGAAGCGATCGTAATTTGCAGAAGTGTATTGCTGCTGTTTTCCCCTCGGTTAATTGATAGCCGTTGCTTTCTGTCCAAGTTTCAATTTTGTTTATTGCTATCTGTAGTTGTCTTTCAATGGTAGCCATGTTCGATGATTGACAGGAAATAGCAAGATCATCTGCATACATATAAACTTCTACCGTGGCTGGGATGTCTCTTATAATGCTACTGGTACGTAATGCAAAGAGTGTGGCACTTAAGATCGATCCCTGAGGTATTCCTTCTTCCTGTGTGCGAATTTTGGACAGCTCATTCTGGAATCTTACTTGAAAGGTCCTGAGGTGAAGAAAATTCTGAATGAATCTAGGCAGGTTACCTCTCAGTCCAAGTTTGTATAAGTCTTGGAGGATTCCATATCTCCAGGTTGTATCGAATGCTTTGGTAATATCGAACGTTATCATTACCATGTGCTGTTTCTTAAGAAAAGCATTTCGAATGTGAGCTTCAACCTTGATGTGGACATCAGTTGTACACCTGTTACGGCGGAAACCAAACTGATGGCATGATATAGCTTTTTGATCTTCAACAATCCAGACAAGTCTCTTATGAACCATCTTTTCTATTACCTTTCCTAAACAGCTTGTCAAAGATATAGGACGATAACTATTGGGGGAGGAAGCATCTTTCCCAGGTTTCGCTATGGCTATTACAACTGACTGATGCCATGTATCAGGATAAACATTCTCCTCAAAGATTCTGTTGTAAAATTTCAGTAGTGAAGATTTTGAGTTTGAGTTGAGGTGTCGAATCATTATGTAGAAAATGCCATCTGGTCCAGCAGAACTATTTCTAGAATTCTGGAGAGCTTCGTTAAGTTCATTCATTGTGAACGGAAGGTTATAAGAATAAGATTGTTTTGTAGCAAAGTTAATTTTATATTTTTCCACGGACATTTTTTTGCGTCTAAATGAGTCTTCATAAGATTGAGATGATGAAGTGACTGCAAATGTTTCTGCTAAAGCCTCTGCAATATCAGTTGGAGAGGAAATATCTGTTCCTTTCCAGGACAGGATTGGGGCTTTGGTCTGTTGATACTTTCCACTGAGGATACGGATCTTTCTCCAAATTATTCTGGGGTCAGTGTTTCTGGTGATGGTAGAACTGAATCGAATCCACGCATCCTCTTTAGCTTTTCTACGAATTCGGCGTGCTTCAGCTTTCAGCCGTTTATAATTTATAAGATTCTCCATTGTAGCATTTCGGCGAAAAATGTTCCAAGCTTTGTTTTGTTTCCTTTTGGCAAGAAAGCAGTCCCTTGTCCACCAACTATTATACCTTTGTTTTGTAATGTTAACTTTAGGTATTGCACTGTCAGCAGCTCGGAGTAATTCTTCTACTATGTGTCTATTGGCATTATTAATTGATGCAGTAAGAATCAATTGGTTATCAAACTGCACTGTTTTGGAAAACTTCTCCCAGTTAGCTCGGTGAAAATTCCACGTAATTCTTTGGTTAGATGTATAGTTTGTATCCGTCTGTATTTTGCAAATTATAGGAAAGTGATCACTATTGTGAAGGTCAGTTAATACTTTCCAATCAACACTAGGATACAAGGACGAGGAACATATGGACAGATCTAGAGCAGAGCTAGAACCTGTAGGCAAGTGGATATAAGTATGCACACCGGTATTCAGTAGTGTTAAGTGATGGTTATCAAGTAGAGTTTCGATCATCCTCCCTCTACGATCCATGTTCGGGGAACCCCACAAAGGATGATGAGCATTTAGATCACCTAGAAAGCATATAGGTTGGGGTAGTTGATTAAGTAAATTATCAAGTTCTGCAGTGGAACATGGTACGTTTGGTGGAATATAAATGGAGACAAGAGTGAGATTAATCCCAAGGACAATACGAACGGCTACTGCTTCTATATTAGTGGAAAGCTGAACGTGTTTCGATGGTACATTAGCACGAACTAATATTGCTACTCCTCCTCTTGCTGGAGAATCAGAACATCTGTCACGTCTATATAGTGTATACCGTGAGAAGTGTGGGCTATAATTTGATGATAAATAAGTTTCCTGTAGACAAATACATGCAGGATCATGCTGGTTCATTAGGTATTTTAATTCGTCAAGATTGCTTCTTAGTCCTCTACAATTCCATTGAATAATTTTCTGCATTACTTGGGTTTAGGTTAGATGGATTGGTCTGATCGTTTGTTTTTCCCTCGATCCTGTTTATATTTCTCTCGTTTTGAAAAGACTGGGCGAGTAATATCCATCTCATCATCAGCATGAAGCATGAGAACAGCATCATCATTGTCTAATTTCTCATCGGTTTCCATGGTTCGTTCAGTTGGTTTATTTTGTGTACGATGAACATCTTTTTCCTTTAATAACGTGCCTGAGTTTGGAACGTCTTGTTGTGGCTTGGATGGCTTTGTATTAGTAGAATTTGATGGACTCTTTGTCTTTGTTGCTGTTAGTGTCTCACCATCTGCAAGGATGGATCTAGCCCATTGAATAAGAGATAATTTAGGAGGAATAGTAATATACGTCTGAGTAGAAAATTCTTTAGAGTTTTTGACTGCATTGGAATATGTTTTGGCAGGCATCACATTTAATATCTGTTTACGTGCCTCTTGGTAAGATACATTTTTCTCTACCTTGTACTTCATTATTTTCTTTCCCGTTTTCCATAATTCGCAAGTTCTAGAATATGCGGGGTGAGTACCCTGGCAATTGGGACACTTTGGCGTTGCAGCTGTACATTCTGTTTGGGAATGGTCTGATGAGCCACACAGGGGACAGATTGCCTTACCTTGGCATGCTGTTTGAGAATGGCCATACTTCTGGCATTTAAAGCATCTAAGTGGATTTGGTATATAGGGTCGGATCTTACAGGAAAGGTAGCCAGCTTTTACTGATTCTGGGAGATTCGGACTGCTGAAGGTAAGGATAACATTTCTTGTGGGTGTAAGGACACCATCTTGTTTGGTCATAATTCTCTTAGCTCCGACAACACGTTGTGCTTTAAGTTCTTCGGCAATTTCTTCCTCAGAAACATTAAGGAGGTCCCATTCCGAGATGACTCCCTTTGAGGTGTTTAAAGTTCTGTGAGGGGTTACCGAAATGGGAAGGCCTCCGAAGGTCGTTTGCTTCAGGAGTTGTCTAGAATGACTGGGATTGGAAGTCTCTATAAGAAGATCTCCTGAGCGAAGGCGTTTGACAATTTTGGGAGTACCTGCTACAGCCTCTATGCTTTTCTGCACAAGAAATGGCGATAAGCTACTAAGAGGTTTCGTTGATAACGAGTGTACAATTAGAAAAGCAGGTAGGTCATGTGAAGAATCATCTTTTTTGATTCTTTTTGCTTGAGATGACTCAAGTTCATGCGAGCACGTAGGCTCTACAGTTGGTGATATTAATGGATCCATATTTGCTCCTTTTCGCCCTGAGTATTAGATTAATACTCAGACTACCAGCCCCGCCACGTGGAGGCAGGAGCGGTGCCACCAGTGACCAAGCGATAAAAGATTAGTGGTTAGTGTGTTAGAGAAATTGGTTATATATATATATAAATATAAAAGAAAGGTGTCTTTCCTTCCTTGATAGAAGCTAAGTTCTTTATTTAGAAAAAGCCAAAATTAAATAATTTTATAAATAAAGAGGGTTTTAACAATCTCTACAATCTGTCGCTTAGAGAAAAGACGCTTTCAAATCACTTTGGAAATATCGCTATGATCACTCGCTTGGCCCCCTCGACGTGGGCACCTGTACGTGGTGAGGGGACCTCCCAGTGATGCTGCTGGTTTCCCAGATTAGCATCACTGGGATCCAACGCCCATACCTTGGTTCCAGGGTTACAACATTGGAATCCGGCGTGTGCAGCCGTGCGCCGCGACCCGTGGAAGCGGAAAGGAGGATCCTGGTGGTTGAGGGGCCCAGCCTTAATACACCACTTTGGCCCCTGCTTCGACGAGACGGGTGGTCCCGGACCGGCTCGACTGGGATCAATCGGCGGGTGGTATTATACTGCTAGGGTTAACTGCGTTCCAATAAGTCTCCCTCCCTATGGTCCTGGGACGGGATAAAGACTTATTGGTAACGTGGGTATGGTGTTCTAAGCGAACTCGGTGTCCCATTCGTGTACGCAGTACCTGCTAGTTCACGAGTGGGCGCCCCCTCGTAGGGCTCCGTGGTGGGTGAGGTACTTAGGCATCAGACATTTTTTCTTTACTCTCATGAGTAATTTAAATCCTTCTTCTGGGGCCCCAACAAGGCCCCTACCTAATCGATCAGATGAGAATGACACCAATTCTGCCAAAAGAGCCAGAACTGAGGATAAACCACCATCTATTACACCGCTTTTCCTCATACTCCATTCTACCGGAGAGCAGTCAATTGGGAAGATGTCACCCTTCTTCATCCAGAAAGGATTAGAAGGGTTGGCAGGATCACCAAAATCAGTAAAACGGCTGCGTTCTGGCGATCTTTTACTCGAAGCTTTAAATACAAAGCAAGCAGAAAGAATATTAAACGCGACATCCATAGGGGGAATACCAATCAATGTAACACCCCACAAAACTTTGAACTCTTCACGCGGTGTCATTTCAGAGTGGGATCTTCTTCACGTTTCTGAAGAAGAGATCTGCTCTGAATTAAAAGATCAAGGAGTGACAGCTGTCAAGAGAATATCAATGCGGAAGGAAGGGAATCTCGTCCCTACCCGAGTTCTCATCCTAACGTTTAACACCCCACGGCCTCCTAGTTCCATCAAGGCAGGGTATTTAAACTGCCCAGTGAGGATCTACATTCCAAACCCACTGAGGTGTTTTAAATGCCAAAAATACGGACACTCACAAACGGCTTGTCGTGGTAACCCTGCCTGTGCTCGATGTGGTGCGAAAGACCACGAGAGCAAGGAATGTTCAGCTTCTAAACCGATCTGTGTAAATTGCCAACAAGATCATCCTGCCTACTCCAGAGCATGCCAGCGGTGGAAGGATGAAAAAGAGATCCAGAAATTGAAAACGGAGCTGAATATCTCCTACCCAGAGGCTAGAAAACGCATTCAACCAATAAATAGCGGGAAACCTTCATATGCCCAGAAGGTTTCTGCGAAGTGTACTATCGGTACGCAGACTGAGATGACTGTACCACCAAGAGAGTCATTCACACCGCTTGCCCGCTATTTATTGAGTTCACAAAAGCCCACCAAAAAAACGCAATCAGCTGCCACTCCTATATCCGTACCTCCTAATGCTCCACCACTACCAAAACCAAGTGGTAAAGAGCCAACAGTAATAACAGAAACAATGGATGTCGAGCACAAGGAGGTACCGGATGAATCAGTCTTGGAACTCTTTGCGGAGGAAGAAATGGACACGGGACAGCGTCCATTCTTCCCCAAAAAAGATAAAGCCAAGACTGATAAAAATAAGCCCTCAGCACTTCGGAAGCCGCCTGATGGACCCACCAAGCCAAAATAATGGCTAAATTCCTACAATGGAATTGTCGTGGATTCCGGGGAAATACTGATGATATCAAGGCCCTCCTGCAAAAGCACGAGCCAGTTTGCTTTTGCTTGCAGGAGACTTATCTAAAAGCAAATGATGATCCCACCATGTATAACATCACAATCTTTCGTAAGGATAGAATTGCGGATAGTCCTGCTCATGGAGGAGTGGCTATCCTTGTGAGTAATCAGACCCCAGTTCAGCCCTTGCAAATTACATCCAGCATAGAGGCTGTTGCAATTCGCCTTACAGTGGGATTTTTATTAACCGTCTGCTCTATTTATTTGCCACCTGGGACTGACATCTCCCAGGCAGACCTTGATGATCTTCTAACGCAGTTGCCTCCCCCTTTTTTACTTCTCGGGGATATGAATGGACATAACACCCTGTGGGGTAGTGCTAACATCAACGGAAGGGGACGAGTCATAGAGCGTATGCTCAATGACAATGACCTTTCCCTTCTAAATACTCCAACAAACACCTTCTTCCACATGCCTACCCGTACCTTTTCTGCCATTGATCTCTCTATCTGCTCCCCTTCTCTACTCCCTTCACTCACTTGGGAAGTGGAGGAGAATCCATATGGAAGTGATCACTTCCCTGTGATAACCTTGTTACACAGCGGGAGACCATGTCTTCCCTTCAGGTTACCACGGTGGAAGATTGATCAGGCTGACTGGACTGCCTTCCAACATCAGGCAAATTTTGAACTCAGTACGGTCAGTCAGGAGCCGATCATTGATGCAGTAACGTACATCACAGAAATTATCGTCCAAGCAGCTGCGAATACTGTTCCAAAAACATCTACCCGGTTTCCACCATTTCCCAAACCTTGGTGGAATTCCCAATGCACAGCAGCAAAAAAGGCTCAAAACAAAGCGTGGGGGATATTCCGCCGATATCCTACCACGAACAACCTTATAGTGTTTAAACGTGCACGAGCCAAAGCACGCTACATCCGCCGTCAGAGTCAAAGGGAATCGTGGATCCGCTTTACATCATCTATTAACCAGTCTACCAACTCTAAGGTAGTCTGGGATAAAATCCGGAAAATGAAGGGAAAACATACATCCCACCCTACTTCAATCCTAGATTATAATGGATGCGCTATTGCAGATCCAACTGCAATAGCCAACTGTCTTGGGGAAACATTCTCTAAAATCTGTGCAACATCTTCTTATTCCCCAGAGTTCCTGGTCCTGAAACAAAAAATAGAAAAACAGGCACTTAATTTTAGGTGTAAGAGCGACTGTCCCTACAACAGGGAATTCACTATACATGAACTGAAAAGAGCCCTCACTCTTTCCAAAGCAAGTGCTGTTGGACCAGACGGCATCCATTATGATATGATTAAACATCTTTCACCAAAATCTATGGATTATCTGCTCTTTCTGTATAACAGAATCTTTACCGAAGGGCAGTTTCCGGATTCCTGGCGCAAGGCAACCGTTCTTGCCTTCGCTAAGCCAGGAAAGGATCCAAAAGTCACTAGAAATTATCGTCCCATTGCTCTGACTAGCTGTTTGTGCAAAATCCTGGAGAGAATGGTGAATTCTCGTTTAATCTGGTATTTAGAAACCAATGACCTTCTCTCCAACATCCAGTGCGACTTCCGAAGGAACCGGTCCACTTTGGACCATCTTATTAGACTGGAAACATCCATCCGGGATGCTTTCCTAAAACGCGAACACTTGGTGTCGGTGTTCTTTGACATGGAGAAAGCGTATGACACAACTTGGAAATTTGGCATCTTAAAAGATCTGCACAGCCTAGGCCTTAGAGGGCATCTCCCCGTGTTTATTCAAAACTTTTTAGCCAATCGATCTTTCCAAGTTCGTGTGGGATCCTCACTCTCTCGCTCCTTTAGCCAAGAGGAGGGAGTACCACAAGGATCAGTATTAAGTGGCACGCTGTTCGCCATCAAAATAAATTGCATCACAGAACAACTTCCTCCAACTGTAAACAGTGCCCTCTATGTTGATGACTTTAGCATTTTTTGTCAGTCATGCAACATGAGGGTTATTGAAAGACAACTGCAGAAAGCCATTGACCGCCTCAACTCCTGGGCACTTGCAAATGGCTTCAGGTTCTCGCCGGAGAAGACCGTTTGCGTACATTTTTGTCGTAAGCGTAATCTTCATCCTGAACCTGAATTAATGCTCGGACAAAATGCTATTCCAGTAGCAGCGGACACAAAATTCTTGGGACTCGTATTTGATAAAAAGTTGACCTTTCTGCACCACATCCGTCAACTTCGCACAAAGTGCACACGCGGGCTTAATATTCTCCGCTCGCTCTCCTCTACATCTTGGGGAGCGGACCGATGCACGCTTCTTCGGCTTTACCGTGCACTTGTGCGATCCAAACTTGATTATGGGTCCCAGGTATATTCTTCAGCCAGAGACAGTGCCCTTCGATGGCTGGATCCTGTCCATCACCAGGCTCTTCGTATCGCTACTGGAGCATATAGAACATCTCCTGTCCAGAGTTTATACGTCGAAGCAAACGAACCACCGTTATCGCTTCGACGTAAGCAGTTGTGTCTAAACTACGCTTTTAAACTGAAATCCCTGCCAGACCATCCTACGTGGCTATCCGTTTTTGAGCCACGATGGGAAAATTTGTACAATACCCGTAAGACTGCTAATCGTCCTTTTGGTATTCGTCTCCAAGAGCTACTCATAGAACTTGATATCAAGGTAGACAAGGTTGCCCAAACACCGAAGCAACCCCTTCCACCCTGGCATGCTCGTATTCCAATATGTGACTTGTCCCTTAAAAATTGGGGAAAGTCAGACACTCCATCATCGGTCTACCTGCAGCTTTATTCAGCACACCGAGCTGAACATTCTGACTTCGCGCCAGTTTACACAGACGGTTCGAAGTCAGAATCCTATGTGGGATCTGCTGCTGTCTTTAGAGACACCACTACATCGGAGCAGATTCCCTCTGAATGCAGTATATTTACTGCAGAGCTGCACGCTATTGAGTTAGCTTTGGATCACATCAGTAAATGCCAAAACCAATGGTTCATTTTATATTCTGATTCTCTTAGTGTGTTACAGGCTTTAATAACCGTGAGATTTAATTCTCATCCAGTTCTGTCCAGCATTCAGCAGAAGATTCACTTGCTCCGTGAACGTGAATATGATATCCGCTTCTGCTGGATTCCTAGCCACATTGGGATTAAGGGAAATGCTTTGGCTGACACCGCAGCCAAATCAGCAATTCCCAGAAATAATCGCTGCCTGTCAGTCCCCTATACAGACTACAGGCAAAGAATACTCGAGAAAATACACTCCCAATGGCAGGACTCGTGGAATAGACAGACTGGAAATAAACTATATTGTATAAAGCCTGTAATTGAACCGTGGCAGTCTAGTCTGCGCAGGAACCGTAAGGAGGAAGTTGTTCTTGCCCGGACCCGCATAGGACATAGTCATTTGACACACTCGTTTTTGCTGAGGGCTGATGACCCTCCTATGTGTGAGTTCTGCGGCACAATCTTAACAATCAGACACATTTTAATTGACTGTACCAGTTTTAGTAATGCTCGTTTTACCGCTTTTAACCATCTGACTGAGCCGTATACACTCAGTCAGATTTTATCCGACAATGACCATGTGTCTGCTATTTTTAATTTCCTAAAATTAGTAAACCTTTTTACTCATATTTAAAAATCTTATTATTTGAAGACACTATGTTACTGTTTATACTTGTTTTTATAATCTGACGTAGTGACCTAATTCAGTAGGTCACTGAAATTATTTACTTTTTATGATAAGGGCTTGGCGCATAATAGCCATAGTCGCTGATGCGCCAATAAAACTCAATCAATCAATCAATCAATCAATCAATCAATCACTCGCTTGGCACTCGGGGCCACTGGAAACAGTATCGGAGAACAAATCGAGAGGTCAATTGCAGAGGTCTGTCCAGTAGGTAACTGTATATGGGTGTGTGTACCAGTATTAAGAATGGTAAGGTTTTGTTTATCTAGTAGAGTTTCAATCAGTCAGCCCTGTCTATCTAATTTAGAGGATCCCCATAAAGGGTGGTGGCCATTAAAATCCCCTAGCAAGCAGACTGGTGAGGGTAACTGTACTAAAAGTTCTTCAATATCTTTGAAAGAGTAGGTATTGTTTGGTGGGAGATAGACTGAGACTAGCGTAAATGCAATCTCAGCAATCAGACGCACAGCAACGGCTTCAATTTTGGTTTGAAGAATGATTTGACTAGCAGGGATCTTTGAGTTAATCAAAATAGCTACACCACCACGAGCAGAGTCAGATGTATTCCGATCTCTTCGGTAGACTGAGTAGTTTTTTATAGAAACAGAGATTTTAGCAGTTAAATAGGTTTCCTGCAGACAGAAACCCACTGGAGAGTAGCGTCTAATTAAGTACTGAATGTCATCAATGTTGCATCTAAAGCCTCTACAATTCCACTGTAAAATATAAGGCATTATTTGAGTTTAGAAGAAGCTGTACCTGACGTGGCTGTCTTGTGGCGTTCTGGCTTTGGTTTATTTCTTTTTGGAAAGGTGGGGCGACCTGTGTCCATATCTTCTTCTTCTTCTGCAAATATTTCAAGAATCGGATCTTCCTGTTTAGATGGGTATTCTTGATCCATTGATGTTTCCTGAATACTCTGTTTTGAAGTTGAACTGGAATTATTTGGTGTGGTAGCAATCATTGGCGAATGAGGAGATTTTGCTGGAATCGTAAGAGGCGTATTACTTGCTTGATCTGAGTGCTTCTGGATATTGGACTGTTGCTGAGAAAGAACAGCTCGGGCCCAGTCGGAGATTGATATGTTGGATGGAACAGTAACATCAGTTTGCGTGGCTATTGTTTGATATTTTTTTGCAATACTGGCATAGCTACGGTTAGATATACTGGGTGCAATTAATTTTCTTGCTTCCTGATAAGTAACTTTGTTTTCGACTTTATATTTTACAATTTTTTTCTCCATTTTCCACTTCTCACATGTTTTAGAGTAAGCAGGATGGTTACCCTTGCAATTAAGACAAGTCATTTCTTTTGCCGAACAGTCGTTTTGTCTGTGATCAGAAGATCCACAGTTGGGACAAGCTGGGTTCCCTCTGCATGCCGTCCGAGAATGGCCATACTTTTGGCATTTGTAGCATCTCAGCGGATTAGGAATATAAGGACGAATGCGACAGAGTAGATATCCTGCTTTTACTGTTGAGGGTAGATTTGGACTGTTAAAGGTGAGAATGATACTTCTGGTGGGTGTGAGTATATTGTCCCTTTTAGTCATGATTCTTTTGACAGCAGTTACATTTTGTTCATTTAGCTCTTCTTTAATTTCTTCTTCTGTCACATTCAAAAGGTCCCAACTAGATATAACACCCTTAGATGTATTTAGGGTTGCATGGGCAGTTACCTTTACTGGAATTTTTGCAAAGTTTGTCACTTTCAGGAGTTTTTCAGAATGCCTGCAGTTGACAGTTTCTACTAGTAAGTCCCCCGATTGCAATCTCTTAACCATCTTGGGAGACCCTGCAATACTTTCCAAGTGTTTTTGGATAAGAAAGGGGGATAGCTTACTAAGAGGCTGTTCTGATAATGAATGCATTATTAAAAATGCAGGAAACTCTGTCGCAGAGGAAATGGTTTTTAACCTCTTTGCATGGGAAGAGTCATGTTCCTGTTCTGTGTCTAGCCGACTGCTTGTCGGTTGTAAAGAAGGAAACATATTTTGTTCCATTTTGGCTCCTTTTAGCCCCTGGCAGATGAACTTTTCTGCCAAGGTTACCGGCCCCGCCACGGGGAGGCAGGAGCAGTGCCTGGAGTGACCAAGCGAAATTAGTAGGAGTTAGTCTATTAAATATGAAAAATAAAGAAAGGTTACTTTCCTTCCTTGCTCTCTACCAGTACTTTTGATAAAAGAGCTACTAAATAAAAGGATTTCTCAACGAGAGGAACGTAAAAGAGAACGCAGAATTCACCAATGAAAAAGTCGCAGTGAAAGCACAAAGAGAAATCGCTCAGTCAATCGCTTGGCACCCGGGGCCTTGATTATAAGGAAAGGATTGGTTGGTGTTGAAATTTAATTTATATTTTTCTGCACAGGTTTTGATTTTCAGAAAAGGATTGTCGTACGCAGAAGCTGATGATATTTGACTGAAGGTCTCTCCAAGGAAATCGCCTATTTCCTTTGGAGAGGACAGTTCTCGTCCATTCTTAATCAAGATTGGAGCAGAGAAGGGAATGTACTTATTATTTAATTGTTGGATTTTCTTCCATATTAGCCGACTGCTGGTGTCCTTCGTGATGGTACTGGCAAATGTTATCCACGCTTCTTTTTTGGCTTGTTTCCTGATTTGTCGTGCCCTTGCCTTTTGTTTTTTATATAAAATGAGGTTGGCTGTTGTAGGAAATCTACGAAATAGGTTCCAAGCTTTATTTTTTTCTCGTTTTGCACTCTTACAGGCCTCACATTCCACCAGTGTTTTGCATGTTGGTTGGTTGGTTTAATGGAAGTTTATTGGCACAAGGGCAACTAAGGCCAAATTGTGCCTGTCACAGTAATTCTGCAAATGATATATATATATATATATATATATATTTTTTTTTTTTTTTTTTTTCAAGTCATATTTCAGATAAGTTCATATAAATGAATTTCTTTTAAAAAATTAAATAAATCGGAAAAATTTGCGTTATCACTGAGAATATGATTCATCTCTAATGAACTGTTTTGAGTTAAAACCGATTTAAAATTTGTTAGTCGAGCAGCATGATTGTAGGGACACTCGAGGAGAAAGTGTTTCACTGTAAGTAGGGCAGAACAATGTCGACAGTGAGTAGGTTGATCCCCTGTTAACAAATGGAGGTGGGTCAGATGGGAATGGCCAATTCGTGTCCTTGCAAGGACAACCTCTTCTCGTCTGTTTAATCGTGAACTAGATTTCCAGTATTGTGGCTTTTGCTTTATTTGGAAAAGTTTGTTATGGGTCTGTTGCTGCCATACTGATGTCCATTTGTCAATACATAACTGTTTTATGATGAGTTTACAGTCCATATAAGGAATCGAGGCAAGTGAAGACACTGGGTTGATTGGATTTTTTGCTGCTTTATCTGCTTTTTCATTTCCCTGGATTCCAGCATGCCCGGGAATCCAGCAGAATCTTACGTCTGTGTTATGCTCTGTGAGATTAATTAACTCTGCTCTGATTTCTTTCAGGATAGGGTGAGAGTTTGGACATTTATGTTGTAAAGAGGTTACTGCACTTAAGGAATCGGTATAGATTATTATCTCTTCATTAGACCTGTTTTTAATGTGTTCGATAGCCATTTTTATTGCATGAAGTTCAGAGGTGTAAATACTGCAACTTGGGAAAAGTTTTTGAGAGATTGTACAAGTGGGAAGAACTACTGCAGCGCCCACATCTGTATCAGATTTGGATCCATCAGTATATATTTGCAGACAGTGTTTGTTTGCTGATGCATGAGCTAAATGTAGCTGCTGTATATTTTCCTTGTTCAGCGCCAGTTTTCCCCATTTTCGAAAAAAGTCATCACATAAAGTTTTAAAAGTGGACCATGGAGGCTCTATTTCTCCGGTATCTTGGTGGATATTGTCGAGTGGGACATTCCAATACTGAGCATCATAGTTCAATCTGATTCCAGCAGGTTTATTTTCATTTGGTTTATTCCTGTAGAAATTTATGAAAGACGGGTTAAAGAGGTAAGGACAGATAGGATGTGAGGGCATACTCCGAAGTTTTGCAGCGTACGTTAGCAGCAGCATCTGTCTCCTTAAGGATAATGGAGGTTCATGTGCGTCAATATATAGACTATGCACTGGAGATGTTCGGAAGGCACCTAGAGCTATTCTACGTGCATTATGTTGAACGGTATTCAGGGACTGTAATTCTGACTTTCTAGCTGAGTCATATACAGGTGCACCATAGTCTAGTCTGGATCAGATTATGGTTTTATATAAGTGAAGAAGGGAGTATCAGTCAGCTCCCCAGGATATTGCAGAAAGAACTTTAAGAATATTCATTTTTTTTAAACAAATAGTTCGTACATGCTGTATGTGTTTCAGAAAGTTTAATTTCTTGTCCAATATTAAACCTAGGAATTTAATATTGTCATTGACTGGAATAGCATGATTTCCAAGGCGCAATTCAGGATCAGGGTGCAGTTTTCGTTTCTTGCAGAAGTGTATAGCAGAGGTTTTCTGAGGAGATAGTCGGTAGCCATTTTGTAACATCCATGATTGCGTTTTGTTTATTGACAGTTGGAGTTTCCTTTCCATGGAGAACATATTTTGCGAGTGACTGGATATAGTAAGATCGTCAGCATAAAGATAAGTCTCTACTGAATTCGGGATGGCTGTTGTTAGAGTGTGTATTCTAACTGCGAAGAGTGTGGCACTGAGGACTGACCCTTGTGGGACTCCTTCCTCCTGTATGCAGATTTTCGAGAGTGAACTTTGAAAACGAACCTGAAAGGTTCGATATTCGAGAAAGCTCTGAATTAATGATGGTAAATGCCCCCTTAGTCCTAGGGCATGTAAGTCACGAAGGATGCCATGACGCCACGTGGTTTCAAAAGCTTTCTCTATATCTAAGCTCACCATGACCAAATGTTCGTTCTTTATGAATGCATTTCGCACATTTGCCTCAGCCTTAATCATAAGATCTAGGGTAGACCTGTTTTTACGAAATCCAAACTGATCGTTGTTCATAGTAGTTTGAGTTTCAAGATACCAGGTGAGGCGACTGTGTACCATTTTTTCCAGAGTCTTTCCCAGACAGCTAGTAAGTGAGATTGGTCTATAATTATGCGGGTCTGATTGGTCTTTTCCTGGTTTTGGAATGGGTAGAACAACAGAATGTCTCCAGGAAATAGGAAAATAATTTGCAACAAATATTCGATTGAAAAGTTTTAGGAGGGAGTAACGTGTGTCCTCATTTAGATTCTTTAACATTAGGTAATATATGCCGTCTGGACCAGGTGCTCTATTGGCTGAATTTTTTAAGGATTCTTCTAATTCATACATGGTTAGTGGTTTATTGTAAGAGAGGGCTGACTTCGTTCCGAAATTTAATTTATATTTTTCAGTTATTGTTTTGGCTTTTAGGAAAGTTTGATCATATGCGGTTGAGGCAGAATGGTGAGCAAAGGATTCCGCGAGGATGTTTGCAATATTCTCTGGAAGGGTTATCTCCTGTCCTTTATAGACAAAGATTGGGGAAGGAATTGATGGAAACTTACCAGTAAGGCATCTTATTTTCCGCCCGATTAGTCCTGCACTTGTGTCTTTAGTGACAGATGAAGCAAAACGAATCCAAGATTCCTTTTTTGCTTTTCTCCGGGTGTAGCGGGCATGGGCTTTTAGTTTCTTGTATATAATGAGATTAGCAGTGGTTGGATTTTTTCGAAACTGATTCCACGCCTTGTTCTTCTCTCTCTTAGCAGTGTTACATGCAGAGTTCCACCAATAGTTTTTGTGTTTGGATCCTTTATTTGAAGTTTGAGGAATGGTAGTAGCAGCAGCGGTCAATATTTGTTCTGTGATGTGTTTAACGGCGTTATCTATGGAGTGATGTTGTATAATATCATCATCTAGTGTAATACTGGATGCGTATTTATTCCAGTCAGCTTTTGAGAATTTCCATTTAGGTCGACTGCTTACTGGTAAGTTTCTCCTTGTACAGAGCTTACAGATTATAGGAAAATGATCACTATTTAATGGGTTCTCTGAGACTCTCCAATCGAAGTCTGGAAATAATGTGGGTGAGCATATTGACAGGTCTATAGCAGAGGTTGAGCCTGTTGGAAAATGAACATAGGTGTGGGAGCCTGTGTTAAGCAGAGTGAGATTATTCTTCACAAGAAAAGCCTCTATCGTGCGTCCCCGGTTGTCTGTCTGCAAAGATCCCCATAACTGGTGATGCGCATTAAAATCGCCCAATATGCAGAAAGGAGAGGGTAGTTGTAGGATAAGGTCATTTAGTTCAGTTATCGAGTAGTTCTGATTTGGCGAGATATATATTGATACAAGTGTAAGCGTTGAACCAAGAGCAAGGCGTACTGCAACAGCTTCTAATGTGGTTTGTAGGGGAATACGTCTGGAAGGGATTTTCCTGTCAATCAGTATAGCTACACCACCATGTGGAGAGATCCTGTCATGCCTAAATATTGTATAGCCTTTAACTGAAAGTGTCACTTGCGGAGAAAGATTCGTTTCTTGTAAACAGATGCCTACTGGATGATGCTGATTTATCAAATCGTGAATATCGTCTATGTTGCTACGGAGGCCTCTACAATTCCATTGAATCAATTGATCCATTATTTAGTTTTTAAAGTATGTGTTTCTGACTGTTTTTTAGAGCCAATCTGTTTATGGCGATCCAGTTTTATTTTATCTTTTCTCGGGAAAGTGGGTCGTGCAGTATCCATGTCTTCTTCAGCGTGTATTTCTAAAACGGTTTCATCATTATGTGTTTTGTCATCGGTTTCCATATCTGCGGTTAGAGTATTTTGCAGTTTAAGATTTCTTAGACTTTCAGTATCTGAACTTGATGGAGTAGTAGTTGGTGGTACGGTGACTGGGGTATTATTTGCTTGGTCTTTAGGGGACTCCTGCGGATTCGCTAGAACAGCCCGAGCCCAGGCGGAAATGGATGTAGCTGGAGGTATGGACACTTCAGTTTGGGTTCCTTCTGATTTGTATTTTTGCGTTGCAGCTGCATATGTAAGTTTTGGTACTGTGAGCAAAACTTGTTTCCTTGCTTCTTGGTAAGTCACTTTCTTTTCTATTTTGTATTTCTGTATCTTCTTTCCTGTTTTCCAGGTTTCACAAACTTTTGAGTAAGCTGGATGGCTACCGTTACAGTTTGGTTTTTGTTTGTTTGGTTGGTTGGAGATTTTTTTGGCGCATGGGCGTCTATGGCCATAGTGCGCCATACATAGGTTAGTATTTATGCTATTTCTTTATGGATCGAGAGTCAGGAAACTGGTTTTTGACTAGCTAAATGAGGTGGTATATATTGATCGCTTTGAGAAAGGTAAAAATGTTTGAGACATTGGTTTTATTGCCCAAAAGTGAAATAAGCGTTAGTGGGTCTTCAGTTGTGGCTGGAGTGAATATATTCTGGCGTTCTATTGCAAATTTTGTGCATTCCACAAGGATATGTTTCACTGAAAGCACTGTTTTACAGTGATCACACTGGAGGTGATTCTCTCCTCTTAAAAGATAACCATGGGTAATATTAGTGTGACCTATTCGGAGACGAGCTAGTATTACCTCCTGTTGTCGAATTGCACTGAGGCTTGAAGGCCATTGCTCAAGATTTGGCTTGATACTTCGAAGCTTATTTTCAAGTTGGTTTTGCCATGTTGATTGCCACTGGTACATGCATTTTTCCTGTATTATTCGTCTATAATCTTGATTTGGAACTCTCCACTGTAAACCAGGTGGTAAGTCGGCCGCTTTTGCGGCCTTGTCCGCTAATTCATTTTCTGGAATTCCCATATGTCCTGGGACCCAACAGAAGTGTATGGTTTTTCCAAGCTCGGATAAGGTATATAAAGAGTTTGTTATTTCTTTAACAACTGGGTGAGTGATGTTCATGGTGTTTTCCAGGGCTTGAAGTGCACTTAGAGAATCAGAGAATATTATACTGCTTTCAATATTAGAGGACTTGATATGCTTCAGTGCAACCTGAATTGCCATTAGTTCAGCAGAAAAGATACTGAACTCATGTGGCAGTTTGTAGGCTAATGTTATGTTCGGGAAAACTGCGGCGATTCCAACGTGGGCGTCATTCTTTGACCCATCTGTATGAACTACAATGAAGTTTGGAAACTGCTCCACCACTGCAAGGTACAATTGCAAGAAATTTTCTTTATGTAGTGCAGATTTATCCCATTTATGAAGGTATTTATCACATAAAGGTGGAGTAATTTTCCACGGTGGAAGGAGTAGTGGAGGGGTATTTGCGATATTATCAAAACTCAGATTAAGTTCTTCTAGAAGATGTCTTATTCTTATACCTAACGGTCTGTTAGCAGTAAGGCGGTTATGGTATAACCTGCTGTGTTGGGGAGTGAAAAGTAATTCCCAATTTGGGTGTTCAGGCATAGATCTAATTTTATATGCATAGCGTAATATAAGTTGTTGCCTTCTGATAGAGAGAGGGGGTTCGTGAGCTTCGGCATATAGACTATGTACAGGAGACGTGCGATATGCTCCTAGAGCAATGCGTATTGCACTATGATGGAGAGGATCAAGCCAGCGAAGGACACTAGGCCTTGCTGAGCTGTATACTGGGGCCCCATAATCAAGTTTTGATCTTATTAAAGATCTGTATAGCCGTAATAAGGTAAGGCGATCAGCTCCCCACTTCGTTGCTGAGAGAACCCGGATGATATTTAATTTTTGTTGGCAGGATGTTCTTCTTAGAAAAATAAACCTTCATTTAGATCCGGAATTAAAACTTAATGGACAGATAATCCCAATCAAACCAACCATAAAATGTCTTGGACTTATTCTTGATAAAAAAAACTAACTTTTTTGGAACATATAAAACAACTAAGAACAAACTGCCTCAAGAAACCCCCCCTCGACGTGGGCACCTGTACGTGGTGAGGGGACCTCCCAGTGATGCTGCTGGGTTTCCAGATTAGCATCACTGGGATCTAACGCCCATACCTTGGTTCCAGGGTTACATCTTTGGAATCCGGCGTGTGCAGCCGTGCGCCGCGACCCGTGGATTTCGGAAAGGGGGATCCTGGTGGTTGAGGGGCCCAGCGTTAATACACCACTTTGGCCCCTGCTTCAACAAGACGGGAGGTCCCGGACCGGCCCGACTGGGATCAACCGGCGGGTGGTTTTCTACTGCTAGGGTCAACTGCGTTCCAATAAGTCTCCCTCCCCATGGTCCTTGGATGGGATAAAGACTTTTGGTAACATGGGTATGGTGCTCCTAAGCGAACTCGGCGTCCCATTCGTGTACGCAGTACCTGCTAGTTCACGAGTGGGCGTCCCCTCGTAGGGCTCCGTGGTGGGTGAGGTACTTAGGCATCAGACACTTTCTCTTTACTCTTATGAGTAATTTAAATTCAATTTCTTCTGGGGCCCCAACAAGGTCCCTACCTAATCGATCAGATGAGAGTGAGAGCAATTCTGCAAAAAGAGCCAGAACTGAGGATAAAACACCATCTATAACACCGCTTTTCCTCATTCTATCTTTTCCTCCTTAATCGTTTGCATTTTCTACAGAAGTGTCCATTGTTCTATAGATGTTCTCCATATATTGTGTTTATAATCAGGATATGGGACAAGATCATTTGTTCAGGCTATGTCGGAAGGATGCTTTGCAGTGTCATCTGCACATTCATTTCCTGGAATACCACTGTGGTCAGGGATCCAAGCGAAGATAACAGTTTTCCAATGCTCATGTAGACACACAGTAAGTCTTATGAGCTTTAATAAAGGTGAGGAAGTGCTTTTGAAAGCTAAAAGAGCACTCTGTGAATCAGTATATTATGCTTTTATTTATTGACAGCGGTGAGATGTTTTTCAGAGCAAGCTTAATGGCGTGAAGCTCAGCACTATAACTGCTGCATTCGGCTGGAAGTAAAATTGAAACAGTTGCATTAGGGAAGTCTGCAGCTGCACCCACTTGATTCTCAGACTTTGAACCATCAGTATAGATCTGGGTAAAGTGGGGTTAATTTTGTGTGTGAGCAAAATGTAGTTGTTGAATGCTAATATTTGCTATAGAACCTTTACCCCATTGCTCAAAGTAATCATCACAAGAAAGTGTGAAGGAAGTCCACGGGAGACCTGGATCCTTTGATTCTCTGAGGATATTATCAAGTTGAATGTTCCAGCTTTCTCTTAGATTCTGCAGTTACACCAGAAGGCCAAATTGTTCTGGGTTTATTTGCATAATGGATTTTCCACTGAGGATCATGCAGTAGTGGCCTAACAGAATGAGTGGGTAAGCTTTTAATTTAAGCTGAATAATTCATCAGCAACATATTCCTTCTGATGGTAAGTGGAGGTTCGTGAGCCTCAACGTAAAGACTTTGAACTGGAGATGCTCCGTATGCACCTAGAGCTATCCTAAGAGAAGAGTGTTGGATGGGTGCAAGACGGGCTAAGGTACTCTCCCTAGCTGAGTCATAAACAGGTGCTCCATAGTGTAGCCGAGATCTAATTAGGGACTTATATAAGTGGAGCAGGGTGTAATGATCTGCACCCCAAAATGTACTGGAGATGCTCCTGGAGTATATTCATTTTCTTTGCACAAGTAGTTCTTCTATATTTGATATCCTCCTCGAAGTTTAACTTCTTATCAAAAATTAGCCCTAGGAGGCAAATACGGTTCATGATTGGTAGAGGGTGATTGGCCAAGTGCAACTCAGGTTCAGGATGCATTCTATGCTTTGTGCAGAAATGTATAGCTGTATATTTGTGGCTTGACAGTCTGTATCAATTTTGTGCCATCCATAATTCAATGTTATTTACAGATATTTGTAGATGTCTCTCGATATAGTTCATACTCTGGGGATAGCAGAATAGGTTAAGATCATCTGCATAGAGATATGAGTCAACGGTTTTTGGAATGCAATTTGTGATATTGTTTGTTTGTATTGAAAACAGAGTGGCACTAAGAATAGAGCTTTGTGTGACTCCTTGTATGTATGTTTGAAATAAAATCTGGAAGTACCTAACTTGGAAAGTAGTAGTAGTGCCATGTGATGCAAGAAAGCAAGTGTATGAGCTTATGCAGCATCAGCCAAAAAAAAAAAAAAAAAAAAAAACACACCATTCCCTCCAAATGCCTGTCCAGTTCCTCCTTAAATTTATCAACCTATCAACTTCCAGAAAGATCTGTGTTGAAGGAAGATTTGAATAAAACATGGTAAATGACCTCTCATATGAATAGAATGAAGATCTCTTAGGATTGATTGGTTGGTTTAGTGTTTAATGGCACATTGGCAACTGAGGCCATAATGCACCAAGTCAAAATTAAAGCCAATACAAAAAATTTGGTAGCATATAAACTGGCTACCATGTCAAGAAGGTAAATATGATATACTCCAGTATAAGGGTAAATAAAAAATATATAAACTTAAATCTTTCTATATAAATTGATCGAGTGTAAAAAGTTAAAAACATCAGGCATGTTGTCTCTGTCACCTAAAATATGACTGGGTGTAGATGAAAGCCAGATTATTTTTAAAATCTCTAAAAAATAAACGTTGTGGTTCTATATGCTCTGCAGCAATATAGAACCACGTTTAATCACCCTCTACAGTACTCATCCTCACAGTCATACACTGGAGAACTGCAATCCAAATGGGACTTGATGAGAGCCCTATAAAGATGGATAAGGGCATATCGATCAGCGTCATGGTTCGAAGATAGGTCATGTGCTTGAAAGTTCACTTTTGTATCTAGTATCAGGCCAAGAAAACGGACAGTGTTAGCAAGAGGAACTGACACATTTTTTATTCTTTAGCTCAAGATCAGGATGAAGTGACGTAGTTTGCAGAAATCAGTGGTTGACGATTTCTGTTCAGCAAGAAGGTATCCATTGTGTAACATCCAGGATTCTATTCTGTTTAGAGCAATTTGTAACTGTCTTTCGATAGTATTCGTATTTTGTGATTGGCAGGATATGGTGAGGTCATCTGCATACATGTATACTTCAATAGATTTTGGAAGATCCTCCTGCAAATAGGATTGGACTCAGTACGGAACCCTGTGGGAGACCTTCTGGGATGCGAGATTCTGATAGGAAGTTTTGATATTTGACTTGAAAGGTATGTAACTTTAAAAAGTTCTGAATGATTTGAGGGAGATAGCCTCTCAGCCCTAACTGAAGAATATCTTTAATAATACCATCAACTAGATGTCTCCTGATGAAGGCATTACATATGCTGGATTCGATTTTGTCAGAAAAATCTAGGGTGGACCTGTTTTTACAGAAGCAATATTGGTGATCAGAAAGATTTTGGGAGTCTAGAATCCAGGTGAGCCTCTTTTGCATCATCCTTTCGAATATCTTGCCCACACAGCTTGTCAATGATATTGGTCTGTAATTCTGAACTAGAGGTGTCTTTGCCTGGTTTTGGTATAGCACAAATATAGGAATGGTGGCATGAGAGAGGATATGTGTTTTCTGAGAAGATTCTGTTATAAAATAGCAATAGTATGTATAGATCAGCTTCACACAGATGTTTAAGCATACTGCAGTGAATGCTGTCAAGTCCTGCTGCACTATTTGGAGATTGACACAAAGATTCCTTGAGCTCACCTAGAGTAAAGGTTGTTGTTGTTATTTGGTTTTTTAGGAGCATTAGCAACTAAGGCCATATTGCTGTGGGGATATGCGGTGGTCATTCCCTGACCTTTCCGTCTGCATCCTCCGTTTTTGGTGGTCACAGGCTCAAACCCCAGTCTAATCAAGGAGCGTGTGCTATGCACTGCTGATCCTGCCCACCTGGCTAGGGAGGCGCCTAGAGTAAAGGGCTGGTTATATGGAAATAAGAGATTAGTTAAATTCAGTTTTTGACATTCTTCAATTGTTTTAATTTTTTGAAAGGAAGTCACATAAGAGAAATAGGCGGAGACTGACAGCTTCAACTCCTACTTGCCCAAATTGAAAAGGAAGCCATCCTTTACAATTTGATATCTGAAGAATAAACTGCTGCTCCCACTTGAGATTCAGTTTTTGAGCCATCTGTATATAGGATGCAATGTTCTAAAAATTTGTAACTCGTAAGCAGCATGCAGATGTTGATATATATGGAAGTGCTTGTTTGTCCCAGATGTGGAAAGAGAAATCATCTGTAGGCTGTTGGATTATCCATGGTGGCACATATTGCTTCGTCAGTGGAGTAATCAAATCTAGATTAAGATCTCTACTGTGGAGGTTTTTTAGTCTTATGCTCACAGGTTTATTGATTGTTTGTTGTTGTTGATAATGTTGTTCCCATTCTGATGTAAAAAGGGTTTTCTGTAGGATTTTTTTTTTTTTTTTTTTTTTTGTAGTTGTTGGCGCATTGACTTCTGTGGCCATAATGCACCTCCCAAGGTTTTTGCAGTACTTTGATCCAAGCCCGAGGCGGGATTCGAAGCCGCGACCTTTGGGTTGCCAGGCAGGCACTTTATCCACCCGGCTAGCCCGGTCAGCTTCTGTAGGGGTGATCTGGTAGGGATTTTATTTTAGCTCCATAAGAAAGTAATTGGTTGTCTTCTAATTTGTAAAGGAGGTTCTTGGGCCTCAGCGTACAGGCTCTGCAAGGTATGGAAAGCTCCAAGAGCTATGTTGTTGTTGTTGTGGAATTTAATGACACATAGGTTGCAAGGGCCATATTGTGTCTTTCTTATGGTTAATATGATAATTAATTTTATTGTAATAACTATTATATTTTATTATATATTCCAATACGATTTTGGAAGGTAAACAGTTCTTTCTTATTAGTATCATCTCCAAGAATCTGCAATAATGCAGATTATTGATATCTGCTTTAAAGGTATTTAAGCAGATATTAAAAACGGTTAGGACAATCCACTAATAAATGAACAGTCAGTTGTACATGAGATGATGTGCATCGTGGGGCACTGTCGCTCGCTAAGAGATAGACATGAGTGAAGAGAGTATGCCCAATCCTTAGCCTTCCTAGAATAATTTCTTCTTGCCCGTTTTTCAGGAAACTGGAGAGCCACAGCTTTGAGGCTCTCCAGTCTTGAAGTCTGTTTTACAGACTTTTCAAGATTTTAAAACAGATTTTTGTATCTAGTTGCTTGGCTGCAAGATCTGCTCTTTCATTTTCTGCTATCCCAGAATGCCCCGGGATCCAGCAGAATGTCAGTTTGGTTCAACTCATTGCAAGTATGTAGTTTTGAATGTATTTCTTTTATTACAAGGTGAGAGGAATTGGTATTAGCAAATACAGCAGAGACAGCACTGAGTGAGTCAGCATATATTTTAATGCAGGCATAATTAAAACTTCAATAATCTAATCCAGAGCAAAGTTTATAGCATGAAGCTCAGCAGTGAAGATACTGCATTCTATTGGTGATAAGACAGAAGTGGTGAATGAAGAGAAGATTGCCGCAACACACACTTGGGTCTCGGTTTTTGATCCATCTGTATAGATTTTACAGGCCAATCTAATTCACTCTGCTTCTAACTCACAAAATTGTGAGTTAGAAGCACAGTGAGCTTCACGTAACTGTGCGATATTGGAGGGAGACAAGGCAATCTTCCTCTAGTGTTGGAAATAGTCATTGTAAATTGCAGGAATATTTGTCCAAGGTGAATCAGGAAGTGTCATGTCCTGAAATGTATTGCCAATTTCTATATTCTATGATTGAGATAGTTCTTGAAGTCTGAGTGGAGCAGGTCGGTTTTCATTTGGTTTACTATTATAAAAAGACTCCCATTTGGTATTGTACAGGCATTTCCAATTAGGATGAGAAGGGAAACTGCGGATTTTTGCGGCATATAAGAGAAGTAATGTTTTCCTCCAAAGGTGTAAGGGAGGTTCGTGGGCATCAATGTAAAGGCTTTGAACTGGAGAAGTTCTGAAAACCCCTAGCGAAACTCTCAGAGCACTGTGCTGGATGGTGTTTAACTGTTCTAAAGTACTTTTCCTCGCAGAGTCATACACTTGAGAGACATAGCCCAAGCGAGACCCCCTGATGAGAGCTCTATAAAGATGGATCAGAGTATATCTATCAGTGCCCCATGACATGGATGACACACACTGGAGGATATTCAATTTCTTCTAACAGATAGTTCGAAGATAAGACACATGCTCTTGAAAGTTGAGTTTCCTATCCAGTACCGGGCCAAGAACACAGATAGTGTGAACAAGAGGAACTGAAATGTTATTGATCTTTAGCTCAGGATCAAGATGAAGTGACCATCATTTACATAAGTGAGTTGTGGTAGATTTCTGATCTGAAAGATGGTATCCATTTCATAAGGTCCAGGATTCTATTCTGGCAAGAGAATAGTTGTAACTGTCTTTCATTACTGTTCATACTTTGTGCGTACATGTATACTTCAGTAGTTTTTGGGAGATTTTATGTTATTGATCCGAATTACAAATATGGTAGCACTCAGGATGGAGCCCTGTGGGACACACTCTTCTTAAACGTGAGATGATGAGAGCACGTTTCAATATCGGACTTGAAAGGTGCGTAACCTTAAAAAGTTCGAAATTATTTGAGGAAGGTAGCCTCTCAGCCCTAACTGATGCACGTCTTTAATAATACCATTCTGCCAAGTAGTATCAAATACTTTCTGAATATCAAGGTTCACCATCACTAGATGCTGTCTCATAACAAAGGCATTGTGTATGCTGAATTCGATTTTAACCAGTAAATCTAGGGTAAACCTGTTTTTGCATAAGCCATATTAGTGATCACAAAGAAGATTTTGGGAATCTAGAATCCAGGTGAGCCTCTCATGCATCATCCTTTCAAAGATTTTGACCAAACAGCTTGTCAATGATATGGGTGTCTAATTCTGAACTACAGAGGGATCTTTGCCTGGTTTTGGTATAACAAATATAGGAATGATGCCATGACAGAGGATATGTATTTTTCGAGAATATACGGTTATAGAAGAGTAATAATATGCCTAGATCGGCTTCACATAGATGTAATGAATGCTGTCTGGTCCTGATGCACTATATGGAGATTTGCTCAAAGATTCTTTGATCTCAGTTGAGTAAAAGGCTGATTATATGGAAGGGAGAGCCTAGTTAGTCAAAAATTTCACTTTATGACATTCTTCATTAGTTTTAATGCGCTATAAGGAGGTCAAATAAGAGGAAGAGGCAGAAACATTACAGAAAGATTCTGTTAAAGCATTTGCAATATCAGTAGGTGAACAGAGATCCTGCCCTTGGAGAAAGTGGCGGTAAAAATTTCCCATTGAGAGCTTTTATTTTTTTCCAGATAATTCGAGTGTCAGTATTTTTATTAATAGTTAAGGAAAAGTTAATTCAGGAGTCACATTTTTTGCTTTTTTTTCTAATTTGCCTTGCTTTGGCTCTGGGTTTTTTAGCTAACAATTAGGTTAGCAGTAGTTCAGAATTTGCAGAAGTGGTTCAAAGCTCAGTTTTTTTCTGCTTTTGCTTTGGTTGTTGTTGTGGAGGTTTCATACCACATAAGCTACTTTGGCTATACTGTGCCTATTCATTAATTATAAAAAGGAAAAGAGAAAGTTTCATACAGTCTGGAAAGTCCTTAATCAAAAAATATTAAAAATTCCAGTTTGCTTGAAGAAGTGGAAAAATTCAGAAATATTGGCCTAGTCACCAATAAGATTCTCTAGAGTTATTGGTTGATGAAGGCTAACCAGTGATTGCAGGGTTGAAATTCTGTCTTGTTCATAATAGGAGTAGTCAATGAGAATGTGTTTAACAGTCAGATTTATATAACAATGTGGACACTATGGTGGATCATCTCCTGTGAGTAAATGGATGTGGGCCAGGTGAGTATGACCTAGTCTTGCTCTTGAAAGTATTACTTCTTCTCGCCTTGATGTACGGACACTGGAGTGCCACATTTTCGGATCCTGTTTAAACTGCAAGTTTATTATTAGTTTGAGAATGCCAGAGTTCTGCCCATTTTGATAGGCATGCAGCATGAATCATTAGTGCATAGTCTGATGCTGGAACAGGAATATCAGTTAAATCTATGGAGATTGGATTTTTTTCAACTTTATCGGCAAGTTCATTGAAAAAAATAACAGACTGTGCTGGAATCCAATAGAAGGTAACCAGTTTGTGGCATTCTTCGATCTGCAGTAATAATCTTCTAATTTCGTTTATAACAGGATGAATTTTATCTGAGGAATTACACAAAGCCTTGATTGTGTAATTCCTCAGATTGAGCTGAGGGAATCAGTGTAAATTACAGATTTTAAGGAACGGTCACAATAGATTTTTAAAAGCTAGTTTAATTGCATATAATTCAGCTGAAAAATACCAAATTTGGATGGAACAGATGCGGATACATTGTATTGTAGCTGCTCCAACGTTTGAATTGGATTTAGAGCCATCTGTGTATATTTGAAAAAAAATCAGTATATCTTTTGAGTATGAACTGCATTAAGTTGTCCGATGTTTGTAAAATATTCGATCCCCATTGACAGAGGAAAGTGTCACAGGTCAGTTTGTTTGTTATTTGGTTTTTAGGAGCATTAGCAACTAAGGCCATATTGCTCCTGAAATATGCAGTGGTCATTCCCTGACCTTTCCGCAACCTCCGTATTTGGTGGTGATGGGATCAAACTCCGGTCTAACCAAGAAGCGTGTGTTACGCACTGCTGCTCCTTCCCACCTGGCTATGGAGATGCCGTCACAGGTCAGTAGAGGAGGTGGAACCCATAGTGGTCGAGTACAAGTTGCTACCTGTTGTACGGAATAGGTGGAAACATTCCAAACCTGCATTAGTTCAAGAAGGCAAAGACCAGCTGGTTTTACTGTGCTAGGTTTATTTCAGTACAGATTTTCTAATGGTGGATTGAAAAGGTATGACTGAATGGGATAAGAGGCACAACTTTGTATCTTGACAGCGTACTTCAGCAATAGTAATTTCCTACATAAAGATAGTGGGGGTTCGTGAGCATCAATCCAATGGCTATGTGCTGGCGATGTTCTGAATGCTCCAAGTGCAATCCTCTGCGCACTGTGTTGAACTGGATCAACCAACATAATGCATGCTTTCTGGCAGAATCATAGATGGGAGCTCCATAATCAAGACAGGATCTGATTAATGCCCTGTATAATCCAAACAGGGCATACAATCTGCATCCCATGTTAGAGCAGATAGTGCTCTCAGTATGTTTATCTTTTTTAGACATGCAGTTCATAACTTTTTAATGTGCTCTAAGAAATGTAACTTATTGTCCAGGATTAATCCTAGAAATCTGATGTTATTAGTGACTGGGATGGAGATACTAGATATTTGAAGTTTAGGTTCTGGATGAAACTTGCATTGTCTACAAAAATGGATAGCAACTGCTTTCTGCTAGATAAGTCAATAGCTATTTATGTTGGCCCATTGCTGTATTTTATTTAGTGATATCTGAAACTGTCATTCAATAGATCTCATGTTTTGGGAATGACAGGAGATGGAAAGGTCACCTGCATAAAGGTAATCTCAACTGTATTTGGAAGTTAAGTGATAGAATCTATTCTAAGAGTAAAAAGAGCGGATGATTCTGCATAGTTGGTACTGATCCCTGTGGAACACCTTCCTTAATGAATGTTGCAGAAAGGGCATGCTGGTATTGAACTTTAAACGATCTAGTATGTAAAATATCCATCACAAATATAGGAAGGCTGCCTCGCAGACCAAGAGAATAAAGATCTCTAAGTATGGCATACCGCCAGTGGTGTCAAAAGCCTGCTCCATATCTATTGAAACCATTACTAGATGTTCGTGTTTAACCAAGGCATTATGAATGGCAAATTCAGCCTTAACCATAAGATCCATGCATGACCTGTTTTGACGAAAGCCATATTGACTATGGCTCATTAACTGTTCTGACTCAATGATCCAGATGAGTCTACTGTGGACAATTTTTTCCAAGGATTTTGCTGCGAAAGCTTTAGAGGGATATTGGTCTATAGCAGGGCTATAGACCAATATCCCTCTAATCATTCCAAATCAACCCAATCATTCCAAAATAACCCAAATCATTCTGCGGGTCACCTTGACAAACCAATTTTCTGCAGGCAGCACTTAAAATAAAAAATCCAATGCCATAAAAATTTATTTTATTCATTCATTCATTTTTATTTTATATCTACATTAATGAGATATTTGGTTTTCTTTGCAATCATTCAATTTTTTTTAAAATCTGCTTGCACATCTCAATTGATTTTCCAGACTTTCATCTGTCATTGAAGCTCGAGATTTAGTTTTAATAAATTTCATTTTTGAAAAGAAAGTTTCACAACGTATGTGAATCTGAAGGTTCTCAATTTTTTGTGCAAAAAATCTTAATTTGGGATACTTTTCTGCTGTCACATATGTGCTGTATAAGCCTTTTCATACCAACTAAGAAATACTGTTCATGGTTTAGGCCTAAATGGATGTTAAATGAACTACTGAGACTCGTAGCAGAGAAGAAAACTGCATGGGATGCATATAAATGATCAGGAGACAGATGCCTATGGTAGATACAAGCAAGTCTGAAATCAAGTGGCAAAGGCAGATTATGAGAAATCTTTCGAAAAGGAAGAGTAAAGACTTCTTTACTTATGTAAACTCTAGAAGGAACGGGATGAACCAGATTGGTCCACTTGATTTCGATGGTTCGATTGTTGATGATTCTGCTCAGGTAGTTCACAAACTAACTGAGTATTTTGTATCTACATTTAGGGAGAGGAATGCCAGAAGTTTATCAAACTCTGGCAGGGTACTAAATGATCTTGTAATAACTGAGAGCAAAGTGTAGGAGAAATTGCTTAAATTAAACATAAGGAAGGCACCAGGGGTGGATGGGATCTATCCAGTTATATTTAAGGAGGCAGCAAAGGAAGTAAGCAGGCCCTTAGTCATCATTATGAGCGCATCCTTTGACTCAGGTCCCCATGAACTGGAGATGTGCAAATGTTTCCCCAATTCACAAAGGGGGGATTGAAAGGTGACAAGTAATTACAGACCTGTTAGTTTAACTTCTGTTCAGGGAAAAATAATGGAGTTGCTGGTTAAAGAAGCACTGCAGGATCATCTAGACAAGACTGCAGTTATAGTTTAGACACAGCATGGGTTTGTTAAGGGGAAGTCTTGTCTAACCAACCTGATTGGATACTATGATGTTGCTCATAGACTGCTATACAAGTTGCAGCAGTATGGCATTAAGGGCAAGTTGCTACAATGAATAAAAGGATGGTTGAGTGGGAGAAGACAGAGTGGTAATCAGTGGACACTGCTCTTCGTCGACTAATGTTATTAGTGGTGTCCTCCAGGAGTTCGTGTTCGGCACATTTTTGTTTTCTGTATTTATCAATGATATTGATGAAGGTATATTAGGCTTAATGTCCAAGTTTGCAGATGTTACGAAGATTGGTAGGGTTGTTAATGACAGTAATATTGGTATGCTACTGCAACAGGATCTAGAAAAGTTGAGATGGGCTGAGAGGGGCAACTGAAGTTTTAACATTGACAAATGCAAAGTACTACATATGGGTAGCAATAACCCCAGAGAAACATACCAACTATGCAGTACTACATTCAAGTTAGTGGAGAATGAGAAAGAACTGGGGTAACTGTACAGTCAGATATGAAATTTTCTGAACAGTGCAGACAGGCTGCAAGCGTAACTCATGGGATCTTATTAATGATATACAGTAATTTTGCTAGCAGGTATATGTAGGTGATTATCCCATTGTATAAGGCAATGGTCAGGCCATACCTTGAGTACTCCATACAGGCCTGGAGGCCTTATTTTAGGAAAGATGTTATGTCCACTAGAACGAGTACAGAGAAGGGCAACGAGATTAGTGAGGGGGAAAAAGGGTTGATGTTATGAAAATAGGCTTACTTCTGCAAATTACAGTGTCTGGAGACTACACACCTGCAAGTTGATCTGATTGAGGTATATAAGGCCTTGAATGGTTTGAGAAGCTCAGTGCTGATGGGATTCTTGCTCTTTCTCAGATTCCGCACCTGATGGAGCATAAATTCAAATTGAGGAAAGATGGTTGTAGAATAGATGTGCAGAAATTTGCCTTTCACCAGTGGGTACTTGATTGCTGGAACAAACTTCCATCTGTTATTGTGGAAGTTGACAGCCTAAATAAATTCACGGCTGAACTAGACCAACTTTTGGAGTGAATGGATAGGTGAAATCGGAAAGTTTTTTTTTTTTTGGCTGATGCTAAATAAAGCTTGCTTTCTTGCATCATATGCCTCTACTAAGGCTAATTCTAACTATAAAATTATGATCGGTTTACTAATGTAGAATGTATTTTTAATACACATAAATATGTCCTGTTTGTATAAACTTCTGCAATGTTTTCTTACCATATAAATGCCATATGAAGGGAATTTTTTTTTTTTTTTTTAACTTTGAATCTTTGGCAAATTATTATAAATAATAATAATTCAACATTTAGCTCCAGGCCCTGTTAATATAGAAATTAACCTGTCAACACACATGTTGTATTGTTGGCAAAATGTAGAGCTCACCACATTTTCAAAGGGAAGGCAGAATTTTCTTGTTCTCACAGAGGCACTTTCTAGCCTTTAAATGAACCCGCACAAAAAGTACCCAGATAAACTGGAAATTCAAAACAATTGTTTATACTCCATTTTGCATAGTCATGCAAAATGGAGTATAAACAACCACCATCAACCCAAACATCGGCTACATTGCACCTTAAGCGATGTAGCTGATGTTTGGGTCAACACCTTAAGCAAAAGTTTACTTGGCCTTCTGTGAAATAAAAATAAATAAATAAATAAATAAAATAATAAAAAATTCAAAAAAACAGGCATTTTGTACAAAACAATATAATTTTTATACGAGAGCATCATTATAAAAAAAACTACAACTAATGCAAGTCATGTAGCTGTATCCTTGAAACACTGCTTGAGTGAACTAAACTTTTCTAGTTCAAAACACATACTATAAAGCTTCAAATGTGTTTCAGCATTGATACCTTCAACAGACATGACTTTTAGCAGCAACATTTTCTATGCAACAAATGAAATGATTTAATCGTGAATATGAAAATATTTCAAACAGAAGTGTTCCCAGATCTGTTAGTTTCCTTTGGTTGCCAGCATTACTTTTATATTGTAGCAGTTGGCCATGAACTGTTTTTAATTACCAAACTGACACAAGCAGTCATTCACATAAAGTTCATTCAAACCAATACCTCAAAAATATGTATAAGTTATATAGGCAACCCCTGTATAACAAGGTTCTTTTACAACATGGTTTCGCTCTAAAACGATTGATAAATTGCAGCAATCCTCGAGTAACACGGTACTTATATAACACTGTTTCGCTCTAACACAGATAATTGCCCCAAACATTGCACAACATGGTATTTTTTTAACTTTTTGTGTGGGGTAAACTTGTGCTTGTTTGAGACAATAAAAAATTGACTTCGAAGCATGCAGTTTGTGACTTTGAAGGTTATTTTGGTTTTTATTTGATTGTTTATAAATTTTCCGGGTGCTACTTAAACTTTGTTCTTAAGAACCGTACTGGAATAATTTCTTTGTTGTGAATTAAATTCCAGCCTAAAATTATGCCTAAGGAACTAAGGCATAATTAGGCTAACTGCCGATTTATTTCAAGAATGGTTTTCTAAATTGTTTTGTGCCAGCTGTGGATAACTATTTAAAGCAGAAAAGCCTAGATTTCAAAATTTTATTACTATTGGATAATGCACCAGGCCATCCAAAATGTTGTAAGTAATGTTCCTACCACATAATACAACTTTAATTCAGGCAATCTATCTTTAAATATCATTACATCTGAAAATCATCATAATGGATTTTTGAAAAAAATTGATTCCGAATCTACTGAAGTGATGGAGGCATGGAAACATTTTTCAATTGTGGACTGTATCAGAATCAGCCTTCGCTCAAAGAAGTAAAACCGTCGACACGTGCATGTTGGAAAAATGAATGGCCAGAGTCAGTTCATTCAGGAAATATATGGTGGAACTGCCAGAAAACAGAATCGGTACGATAGTAAAACTTGCTAAGTCGATCAGAAGGGAAGGTTTTAATGATGTGACTGAAGACATTCAAGAATTACTGGTAGAAAAGAGGCTGGTGAAGTGGATCTGGGGGAAAATTGCATCGGAGGAAAACCGAATCAATTCAGAGGATGATAGCGCAGATGAAAATTCTGAAGTTCCAAATTTTACACTAAAAAGCATACGGAAGGGCATAAACTTAACCGAGCAATTATAATTTTATTTTTTTGAATGCAGATCCTTCAACTGAAAGGAAGACAAAGTTCAAAAGGGAGTTTCAAAAATGCTTAGCTCCGTACCACGTAATTTACAAAGATCTATCAAGTGAAATCAATCCCAGAATACTGATTTTTTAAATAGAGCGAAAGATACATGAAATCTAGATGTAGCAGAAGAAAGATGAAAATGATTACTATGCAGAAATTGGGTGTAAGCTTAAAAAACATATATCAAAAAAAGGATAAAATATATAAAAAAACTAACACATAACTCTGACTCCTGGATAGAAGAAAAGTAATAAACTTAAGAAACAATATATAGTAAAATAGCAGACAAGCTCTGAAAAAGAAGAGAGATAAACTTGTCCAACTGACCATATCAAATTAAATCTAAATCGACAAACTAAAAATTTATCTCTCACTGAATCATAACTTGGAGCAACCAGCTTGGGAGATGACCGATCATTCAGCCACCACCTGGAGTGGGCCTGCCCTGCCCAAGTTCTAGGATCCTCCAACTCTAGTACACCAATTCCACTTTGCGCTCACTAAAATCAACAGCAGCTCACTTTTGCCTCTTTGCACACCCATACACACAAGCAAACTAACAAATTTAAATGTTATGAACTAGTAATAATTCAGTAGCAAGCACCACTTGATGCACAAGGAATTGTGATTTTATTTGTCTGGAACTGAAACCAAGTCACAATTAATAGGCTATAGAGGAAAAAAGAGCTTGAAGTTAGATATATTACCTTAAGGCCTGTAATACGGGAGGGCATAAACTTAGGAAAGCAATTATAATTTTATTTTTTGAATGCAGATGCTTCAACTGAAAGGAAGACAAAGTTCGAAAGGCAGTTTAAAAAATGCTTACCTCCATACCATGCAATTTACAAGGATCTATCAAGTGAAATCAATCCCAGAATACTGATTTTTTAAATAGAGCGAAAGATACATGAAATCTAGATGTAGCAGAAGAAAGATTAAAATGATTACTATGCAGAAATTGGGTGTAAGCTTAAAAAACATATATCAAAAAAAGGATAAAATATATAAAAAAACTAACACATAACTCTGACCCCTGAATAGAAGAAAAGTAATAAACTTAAGAAAAAAAATACAGTAAAAGGCTTTGCACACCCATACACTTGTCCAACTGACCATATCAAATTAAATCTAAATCGACAAAACTAAAAATTTATCTCTCACTGAATCATAACTTGGAACACCCAGCTTGGGAGATGACCGATCATTTAGCCACCACCTGGAGTGGGCCTGCCCTGCCCAAGTTCTAGGATTCTCCAACTCTAGCACACCAATGCCACTTTACACTCACTAAAATCAACAGCAGCTCACTTTTGCCTCTTTGCACACCCATACACACAAGCAAACTAACAAATTTAAATGTTATGAACTAGTAATAATTCAGTAACAAGCACCACTTGATGCACAAGGAATTGTGATTTTATTTGTTTGGAACAGAAACCAACTCAAAATTAATAGCCTTGAAGTTACATATATTACCTTAAGGCCTCCGTAGCTGAGTGGTCAGGAGCAGGAGTGCAATAGCACACGCTCCTTGAGTGGACCGGGGTTCAAGCCCCTGACTGCTAAATGCAGTCGATCAATCTGCCAACCCACATTGGACCAGCTTGGCAGATTATGGTCCATCTCCCTCATCATGAATTGTTGAGGAAGCTTCCATCCTGCAGTGAGTTGATAATGGCTGCAGTTTACCCTTTTTTTATATTACCTTATGTTTAAACCAATAATCACCTGACACATCACATTTATTAGTTCTTTAAAAATCAGTTTGAAACAATAAATTTCACAATGTACTGTTTGTTGCAGTCATGCACCTAGATTGGGCATAAAGCATCAGTATATATTGTCTGTATATGTGTTAACAGTTCCAGATTTTCGTGTTCTGTGGAATGAAACCCTTTTACAGCTGATAATAAAATAAATAATAATCCAGGGAAAAGTGAAGCAAGTGGTACTGTGCCCCATCTGACTACCACAAGGAAATGGCAAACCCATCAAGCCCAACCGACTGGAAGTGCCTCTAGCACTGCACTAGTGACCACCCAGGATGGGAAGAAACACCACTGCATGAAGTGGAACATCAAAATGAACACGTCATGAACAAGTAATCAAGATGGAGACCAATATGAAAATGTACAGGACCAAACTACAAGTGGTCAGAATTATTCCTAACAGTTCAGGTCCCTGAACAGTAAATAGTCAACCAGCGACGAACCATCATCATGAAGAACCTAATGGGTCCTGCAATTTTAGAAATCAAGCAGGACATAATTGGCCAACTACAAAAAAATCAACAAATAATACAGAAAACACCCAACCAGAACTAGAGGATGAAGAGCAAGAAATACAACTCAATCAGCCAGAGTGGAAATAAGATATTGTAATATCGAGAATAGAAGAAAATCAAATAATAGAAGTCAAAGAAGGCCGAAGCAGAATTTGACAAATACCACACACACCATACCAAAGCAAAGACCCAACAGAATCCTGTGCTAAGTGAAAATAAATAGTATACAGCATTTAGGGTCTAGCAGCACTGGTTGTTTCACACAACACTGCAATCAGTCCTTGTGTCGAATGCAGTACCCTATAAAGTCCCATAGAGCACCACTGACTTTTAGTTACCATGCCATGTGCATGGAGAGGGACCAGGTAGTAGGGATTTGATGCTCTCGTAGAGCAGACCCTAGAGTCACCTGAGCTTACCGGGGAAAGGCCTAAAAAAAATTAAAAATTAAAATTTTGTTGGAAAAAAGTGTGTGGGGGTGACAGTCCGAGTTTGTATGATAGATGACTTCCACAAAGAATCTGGACAGAGGCCAGAAGAGCATGTAGTATTTAGGATGGCAGAGCCCACTAGGTCAGGAAGGAGATAAGTAATGCCCTGGGAGTGCTTGGGGGTGTTAGCCATAGGGCCCGAGTGCCCTACGTGGAAGGTTGGCTCTTTGACTTCCTGAGTCAAAAGTGTCTGACAATCCCACACTGGTCAGACCACCTGAAACCAGTGCCAGTATCCCATGCTATGTTCCCTAAGGAAGGAAACAGCATAGCTGTCAGTGCAGACAGTGAGGGCACATCCAGATAGGTTGCACTCCCAATCTGCAGTCATGTTTTGGTGCAGGGGCAGAGATGCACCAGTTACACCTAGGAGCACACAAGGCATTAAAAAAAAAAAAAAATCACTCTACATATCATTATTGTATGTTCACAGCACATACAATAAAGTGTTAATTGTCTGATCGCACCAGGGGTTTCCCCCATCTCTGCGTTGTGTACTCTGTTTTTGTGACACAGAACTCTGTGGAGGCCAGAGATTTATAGTGTGTGGGAAGTGGAATGTCACAGTGTTATGTTCTGTTGTTTCTCTGACCATTTAGCCATTGGGCCCCTATTGAAACCCACTGTTGTCCACACTTTGCTACAAGGAGGCAGGTCAGGCACCCAGTAGATTATTTAAGTACTCTGGCAGGCCCTGCCACCTAATTTCCAAGAATTTCAGTGACAAAAAACTTGGCATGTGCAAATTCTCGACGGCAACTGGAATCAAAGCAAAGATGGTCCCGAATCAACTTTCAGTGGGCTAAACAACACACAAGCTAAAGATATCAACCCAGCAAGACAAAGTTCATACATAGGGTGCTAGTATATGGTGCAACAGAGTAGACAAAACACAAATCAAGAAAAAATTACTCACTGCAAAGATTGATTATACTGACCCTCACACAGGCATGTAGAACCACTTCAATGACCTGCAAGCCATCACAGGTAACTTCCCCCTAGATCTGGAAGTTTAGGGAATTATCCTATCGCCTAAGGAGACAACTACCTGCAACAATGCTGAACATCACAATCCCAAGCAACAATATAAACCAAGAAAAGAATTAAGTGCTTCAAAACCTCTACCAGGTGTGGCAAAACATGTGGCACTACACTTATTTCTCTCTAACATCAGGAGTCTACACACAAGGAAACAAATCCTTGTTTGCTCCAGGCTTGAATGTCATATACTTGAATTACAGGTCACGGACCCTCTAACTGAAAATTACACTCCCCTTGACTTGAAGACAGCACACAGCGTACTTCTGACAAATTATATACCTATTCAGCTTGTCAGCAACCTGAACAGGATTAGCAACAGTTAAACCATCAACATCAAGTGGACCAATTTAATTCAGCGCCTTCCTTCTACTGTTAATAAGTAAAGAAGTCTTTGCTGCTTTTTTTGGCATCCTTTGCCAAAGACCTCTCATAATCTGCCTTAGCTTGACTAACCTGCTTTTTGACTTTATTGCAGATTAGTTTATATCTACCATCGGCTTCTGTATCACCTGATACCTTTATATGCATCTCATGCATGTCTTCTCTGCCACGTCTCAATAGTTCATCTATCCATTTAGGTGTATTTTTTAGTTGGTATGAAAAACCTAGTAGCTTCTTTGATTATTTGCTGAATGCTCTCCATTTAGAATTTCCTGAATGGTAATATCATCAGATGGTCCCACCTGCATAGAATTTAACTGTCTGAGACCACAGTAGCCTCCCTTAAAAGCAAAAACCCATCCCCTTGATACTAGTTACATCTTAAAGTAAATCCCACATCAATACAATGTGATCACTGCCACCTAGCAGTTCTTTTATCTACAGATTCCTGATGTATAAAGACTCAATGCTGATAATCAGAAAATAAGCACCAAGAGAGAGCTTTGCTCTCTCTTGGTGCCTCTCTAATATGCTGCTGTCGAAAACAGACAATAAAACTACAAGTCTTGCTAGCACGTTAGTGGCCAAACCACAAATTCCAGTGAATGTCTGAAAAGTTAAAATTCCCTATTATAAGACATTCCAATTTACTACCCTAATCTATTTCTTTGCATGCAGAGTTGGGGGAAATCTCCAGTGACACTTGACCATCAACACTATGTACGGTTTTTTATAGTACTCATCATAGTCATTCCACTTATAACACATTTCTCTCATTTTTGTTTTCCCAGTGTGTATGTCACACCAAACTGACTCAACATTGCACTAGCCTCCCATGTCGACTGGATGCACTTACTTAAATTTTAAGTGCTTCTTAACTAAGAGCATAACCCCTCCTGTCCTGTCGGTCCTTACTATAAGCAGAGTTGGGGAGAGGGGATCCCTGACCTTTCTGTATAGCAAACTACACTAAAACATCACTATCTTTGCCATTACAGAGTTTGTACTGCATCACAGAGTAAATTACACTGAATTGGGGGTTCCCTGGTGCCACTTGACAAGCAACACTATACACTGTACTTCCCACATTCAAATTATTCAAATTCTACATCCCTTATATCTGAGTAGTAGTAATGGCAAATGATGTAAAAAAAGCAAGCATGTATAGCATCAGCCAAAAAAAAAAAAAACAGTTCACCCATCCGTACCTTCTAAGAATTTGTCTAGTTCTCCCTTGAATTTATTCAACCCATCCACTTTCACAACAACAGATAGAAGCCTCTTCCAACAGTCAACCATTCGCTGGTGAATGCAAACTTCTGCACATCTGAAAGCTTTTGACACTGTTGTGCATGGAAGACTACTGTACAAATTGGAGCAGAATGGTATTAAGGGTAAGTTGCTACAATGGATAAAAGGATGGAAAAGTGGGAGAAGACCGAGGGTGGTGCTGCTCTTCGTGGACTAATGTTATTAGTGGAGTCCCACAGGGTTCGGTGTTAGGTCCACTGTTGTTTTGTATATTTATCAATGATATTGATGAAGGTATATCAGGCTTAATGTCGAAGTCTGCAGATGATAAAAAGGTTGGCAGGGTTGTTAATGACAGTAATGGCAGTGTGCTACTGCAACAGGATCTAGATAATTTGGGCATATAGGCTAAGAAGTGGCAACTGAAGTTTAACCTTGACAAATGCAAAGTACTGCATATGGGTAGAAGTAACCCCAGAGAAACGTACCAACTGTGTGGTACTACACTTAAGATGGTAGAAAAGGAAAAAGACCTGGGAGTAATTGTGCAGTCAGATATGAAGTTTTCTGAGCAATGCAGACAGGCTGCCAGGGCAGGTCATGGGGTTTTGTCAATGATATATAGGAATTTTGCTAGCAGGGAGAAGGAGGTGATTGTCCCTCTGTATAAGGCAATGGTCAGGCCACGCCTTGAGTACTGCGTACAGGTCTGGAGGCCTCATTTTAGGAAGGATGTAGATTTACTTGGGCGTGTACAGAGCAGGGCAACAAGATTGGTGAGGGGAATAAAGGGATCCTCTTCCCAAGAGAAGCTTAAGTTCTGCAAATTGTAGTGGCTGGAGACTAGGCACCTGCGCAGTGATCTGATTGAGCTGTATAAGGCCTTGAATGGGTTGAGCACGCTGAATTCTGATGGGATCCTTCCACTTGTTCAGATTACCAACCTAAGGGGGCATAAATTCAAATTAAGAAAAGAGAGATGTAGAATAGATGTGCGGAAATTTGCCTTTAGCCAGCGGGTGGTTAATTGCTGGAACAAACTTCCATCTGTCGTTGTGGAAGTTGACAGGTTAAATAAATTTAAGGAGGAACTGGACAGGCATTTGGAGGGAATGGTGTGATTTTTTTTTTTTTTTTTTTTTGGCTGATGCTGCATAAGCTCATACACTTGCTTTCTTGCATCACATGCCACTACTACTACTATCCTGCAACCATCCTTCCTCAAGTTGAATTTATGCCCCCCTCGTGTGAAATCTCAGCAAGCGAAAGAATACCATTAACATTCAGCCTACTCAATCCAGTCATGGCTTTAAACACCTCAGTCAGATCTCCCTGCAGGTGCCTAGTCTAGAGACACTGCAATTTGCACAACTGAAGCCTTTCTGGGTAAACGTACCCTTTTGTTCCCTTCACCAATTAGGTTGCCCTTCTCTCTACCCATTCCAGCAGGTCTATATCCTTTCTAAAGTGAAATCTCCAGACCTGTATACAGTACTCAAGATGCAGCCTAAACGTGGCCTTACACAAAGGGATAATCACCTCCTTATCCCTAGCAAATTTTCTTACACCACTGACAAACCCCCATGGCAATTCCTGACAGCATGTCTGCTCTGTTAGACAATTTCATGTCTGACTGTACCATTAACCTCAGCTCTTTTTCATTCTCCAAAGCACCACACAGTTGATAAGTTACTGCTATCCATGTACAGTATTTGTCAATGTTAAACTTCAAATGCCATTTCCCAGCCCACCAACCCAATTTTCCTAGATCTTGTTACAGTAGCTCGCCCTGATGACTGTCATTAATTACCCTGCCTTCATCAATATCACTGATAAATAGTGAAAACAACAATGGACTCAGCAATGAACACTGGGGAACTCTACTTATAACATTAGTCCATCAAGGGCAGTGTCCATTAATAACTACGCTGTCTTCTTCCACTTAACAATCCCTTTATCAAAAGCAGTAACTTGCTGATAATGCTACATTGCTCCAGTTTGTACAGCAGTCTTTTATATAGAACAGTATCAAAAGCCTTCCTGAATGTAAGGATATGATGTTAGAATTATTTTTTACATCGAATTAGTTTGCATCAAAATAATTAACTACAATAAATATAATGTTTTTCCTTGAATATGTAAACTTTTCTCTCTCTTGCATTCTTTAACGTGGATGGCGGTAGTTCCATTCTTTCTCAGCTAACAAAACTCATAAACTTGAATGAACTATTAAATTATGCAGTTGTGAGAAATGCATGTATTTACCAATTCCTCATGGAGTCTTACTGTGGCACTACCTATACCAGAAATGGAGTTGTCCTGGCATGGTCATATTTCACAATCAGACAACCCACACTCGGGACTTTCTGTCAAACGACTGTTTAGTCATAGGGCTGAAATCAATTACATTATATGTGGTTGCACTCACATGTTCAATAGGACAAGTGTTTCAATCAGTCCCAAATTCCTGGATACTAAGCAGCAAAGTACAGAGCTTCTAATACAGGTGTGACAACAGAACTGTCATTGAATTCAGCCCACTCTGCTTTTTCTTCATTCCTTCTCCAATGTCCTTCAACACAGTTCCTACTCTGCTTTCAATGTTCACTCATTATTACTTATTATTATTAGCCATATGGTGCAAGAAAGCCTGAGGCTTATGCTGCACCAGCCAAAAAAAAAAAAAAAAAAAAAAAAATTTCTGCGTTACCCTGTGAGAGAGATCAAAGTAGAAGGGTAGGATGATATCCAGCTCAGGACCCTGGGTGTGCCAAGCTCATACTCACCAGATGTGAGCGCCTGGGGTTAAATTCCCTCCATAGTGCTGTGCTGTTAAAAATAAAAAAAAATAAAAAAGTAACCCTCTTAAAACGTTTTCAGAGTGTTCAATCAACATGGATTTTTTCGAAAAATATTGAAATGATGATCGATGAAGTGGAGAAGAGACCGACATTATTTTCAAAAATATCAGAATTCTTAAAATGTTTCTGAATATAATGCCGGAAAATGTAATAACTCATCACAGCCGGTAATAATCATTCTCAAGTACGAAAATAACTGGCGAGGATAATCATGCAACTCATTATACCTTGTACAGATTTTTCCTTTGATTTTCCTCTCGCTGTAAAATGGATGAGCCCAGCATTCTCTTTTTCTCCCTCATTCGTATTATTAAAGCGGTAACAATTATTACAGCTTTGTCGCAATCAATCTCGAATCTGAGCAACTAGAAAACATTTTAGTCTTTGATGTGCTGAGGTACAGCAAAAAAAAAAAAAAACGGTTTTTTCCAACTGCAGCCGTTGCCCACGACTACAGAACGACAAAACGAGGCGGCAAAAAAAATCACCTCGACAAAAATTAGCGAGACAAAAATTAGCTGCCGTACACAGGATTACCTGTGTACGACAGCTTAAGGCTTTGATTTTATCACCAAAACATGTTAGTTTTAGTGATAAAAACGAATCAGGATAAACGAATCAATAAATCAGCAGTCAAACATACATTAGCAATATCGCGGCACATGCTGTAACAATGGCGTCTGCTGTTCCGTCATTTTTTCAAAGCACGGAAACGATAAACGCCGATTTCAAAACCTAACTAAATTAGGAAAAATAACCCTCACCTGAAAGCTCTTTACTATCAGCATCTGCGAGTATAAAAAAATTCATTCCACGATTAACTTTACTCTGAAAAATAACACAAAATCCAACACGGCCACACAAGTTTAACGGCACATTCAAAAACCACGATAGCGACCTCCTGTGGCACGTCAATAAACAAATAATACCACAATCAGAACACCTTCTGCGAGGTGATCTGATTGAGGTGTATAAGGCCTTGAATTGGATGAGCACGCTGAAATCTGATGGGATTCTTCCACTCGTTCAGATTACGAACCTAAGGGGGCATAAATTGAAATTGAGGAAGGACAGATGTAGAATAGATGTCCGGAAATTTGCATTTAGCCAGCGGGTGGTTAATTCTGGACAAAACTTTCATCTGTCGTTGTGGAAGTTGATAGGTTCAATAAATTTAAGGAGGATATTAAATTAATTACAAAAAAATCCCCTCAAACATTTAGAGAGGATTGCTTCGTAATTTTTTTTTTCTTTTTTTGGCTGATGCTGCATACGCTCATAAGTAAGCAGCTTCTCCGATATTGTAATAACCCATTTTCTAATTCATCTTTATCTAAGTCTGGTGATTGCTAGTATGCATAGGAGATTAGCACTTGCTTTCTTGCATCACATGCCACTACTACTACTACTACATGGAAGTATCTATGGCCGCCATTCGCAAAGCAGTAGTAGTAGTGACATGTGATGCAAGAAAGCAAGTGTATGAGCTTATGCAGCATCAGCCAAAAAAAAAAAAAAAATCGCACCATTCCTTCCAAATGCCTGTCCAGTTCCTCCTTAAATTTATTCAACCTATCAACTTCCACAACGACAGATGAAGTTTGTTCCAGCAATTAACCACCCGCTGGCTAAAGGCAAATTTCCGCACATCTATTCTACATCTGTCCTTTCTGAAATTAAATTTATGCCCTCTTAGGTTCGTAATCTGAACAAGTGGAAGGATCTCATCAGAATTCAGCGTGCTTAACCCATTCAAGGCCTTATACACATCAATCAGATCACCGCGCAGGTGCCTAGTATCCAGCCACTGCAATTTGCAAAATTTAAGCCTCTCTTGGTAAGAGGATCTCTTCATTCCCCGCACAAATCTTGTTGCCCTTCACTGTACACGCTCAAGTAAATCTACATCCTTCCTAAAATGAGGCCTCCAAACCTGTACGCAGTACTCAAGGCGTGGCCTAACCATTGCTTTATACAAAGGGACAATCACCTCCTTTTCCCTGCTAGCAAAATTTCTATATATCATTGACAAAACCCCATGACCTGCCCTGGCAGCTTGTCTGCATTGCTCAGAAAACTTCATATCTGACTGCACAATTACTACCAGGTCTTTTTCATTTTCTACCATCTTAAGTGTAGTACCACACAGTTGATACGTTTCTCTGGGGTTACTTCTACCCATATGCAGTACTTTGCATTTGTCAAGGTTAAACTTCAGTTGCCACTTCATAGCCCATCTGCCCAAATTATCTAGATCCTGTTGCAGTACCACACTGCCATTACTGTCATTAACAACCTTGCCAACCTTTTTATCATCTGCAAACTTCGACATTAAGCCTGATATACCTTCATCAATATCATTGATAAATATAGAAAACAACAGTGTACCCAACACCGAAACCTGTGGGACTCCACTAATAACATTAGTCCACGAAGAGCAGCACCCATTGATTACCACCCTCTGTCTTCTCCCACTTCACCATCCTTTTATCCATTGTAGCAACTTACCTCTAATACCACTCTGCTCCAATTTGTACAAAAGTCTTCCATGCGCAACAGTGTCAAAAGCTTTCCTTAAATCCAAATATATCATATATCAAAATTATTTTTTGCATCCAGTTCCTTTGTAACCACATTATAATATCCTATCAAATTTGTCAGACTAGACTTTCCCTTAACAAACCCATTCTGTGTCTGAATTATTGCTGCCGTCTTGTCTAGATGATCCTGCAATGCATCTTTAACCAATGACTCCAATATTTTATCCGGAACACAAGTTAAACTAACTGGTCTGTAATTACTCGTGTCACCCTTCGATCCCACTTTGCGAATTGGGGATACATTTGCACATCTCCAGTCTGTGGGAACCTCCCCTGAGTCCAAGGATGCTCTCATAATTATGGCTAAGGGTTTGCCGCCTCCTTTAATATAACTGCATAGATCCCATCCACCCCAGGTGCTTTTCTTACGTTTAACTTCAACAATTTCTCCTTCACTTTGCTCTCAGTAATTACAAAATCATTAAGTATCCTGCTACAATTTGATAACCTTCTGCCATTTTCAAAACTTAATAATTCCTCATGTGTGAATGTAGATGCAAAATACTCATTAAGTTTGTTTGCTATCTGAGCAGGATCATCAACAGTCAAACCATCGATGTCAAGTGGACCAATCAGATTCATCTCCTTCCTTTTAGAGTTTATATAAGTAAAGAAATCCTTGCTGTTTTTCTTAGCATCTTTTGCCAAGGATTTCTCGTAATCTGCCTTCGCCTGCATAACTTCCTTTGTCACCTGATTACAGACTAGCTTATATCTGCCATAGGCTTCTGAGTGGCTTGATAATTTATATGCATCCCATGCATTTTTCTTCTCTTTTACGAGTCTCATTAGTTCATTAGATAATAATTTAGGCCTACACCTTGAACAATATTTCTTAATAGGTATGAAACTTTTAGTAGCATCCACGATTAATTCCTTGAATGCTTCCCATTTAGAATTTACCGTTGGTAACATCGTCAGTTGATCCCACTGTACAGAATTTAAAAACTGTCTGAGACCACTGTACTCACCTTTGCGGTAGCAAAAACCCTTTCCTTTACCACTGATGGTAATTAAATCTTTAAGTAAATCCCACAGAAGTACACTGTGATCACTGACACCTAATGGTTACTTTATCTGCAAATTCTTAATACACGAATGATCACTGCCGATAACCAGACCAAGAGTATTACTCTCTCTGGTTGCCTCTCGAACATGCTGCTGCAGAAAACAATCATCCAATAAATCCACAAAAGTCTGACTAGTGTGTGAGTGAACAACCCACAAGTTCCAGTCAATATCTGGGAAGTTAATATCCCCCATTATAAAACATTCTGGTTTACTAGCCCACTCTATTTCTCTGTAGAATTGTTCATTGTACTCATTCGGACTATAACACACTCCTGCTCTTATTTTTGCTTTCGCAGTGCTTATGTCACACCAAACTGACTCAACAGTGCACTGTTCATCTATATCAACTGGGTGCACTTCTTTTGATTTTATGTTTTTCTTAATTAACAGCATAACACCTCCTCCCTTTCTCTCCTTTCTGTACACATTGTACTCGCCAAATTCCAGTTCAGCATTCCTTATATCTCTGTGACACCACGTCTCTGCTGGCCCAACAATATCCGCCTTTGATGTCTTGACCAAAACACTTCAAATTCATCAAATATATTTTCTATACTTCTAGCATTGGTATACATGCTCCTAGAGTAGGAGACCGGCAGAATTACTTAACAAGTACAGGTCACTGTTGAACAAAAGCCGAGAATTAGGGTTGAATTTGAAAGTGTCTGCAATTCTGCCCAGACACGATAGGAGGGAGTATATGATGAGAGCCTTGTCGATCAATTCGGCCCTGGAAAGATTGTGCAAGGCTCAAGGGGTAGAATTTTTTTCAGCCTGGACTGTACTTGTTAACAGGAGAGATTGTTTCTACAGGGATGGGATACACTTAAATAGAAAGGGTGCAAGAATATTTGCTGATGCTATCGAGGCAGTGTTAGGTGGGTCGGAAAACTGCTAGCTTGGGGGGAGACAAAGACCAATAGATTGACAGTAGCCACTGGCAGAGGTGAAAGAGATTCTTGCACTGCTTCTATTAGAATGAGCAGAAGCCTGAAAAACAAGATGCATGGTATTTCAGAGACTTCTGGGAGCCATTGCGGTACAAGTAAACACATGGGTTGTGTTAGGGTAGCTAAGAATAGAAACAGGTGCAGGTATACTTGCGTGTACACCAATGCTAGGAGTTTAGTATATAAATTTGATGAATTTGAAGTATTGCTCAAAACATCAAAGGCAGATATTGTTGGGATATCAGAGACGTGGTGTCACACAGATATAAGGGATGCAGAACTGCAATTTGGGGAGTACAACGTTTACAGAAAGGATAGACAGGATAGGAGGGGAGGAGGGGTTATGCTATTAGTTAAGAAACACATAAAAACCAAGGAAGTGAAGCCAGTCAACATCCCTGGACAGTGCAGTGTTGAGTCAGTTTGGTGTGACATAAGCATTGGGAGATCAAAATTGAGAGTAGGAGTGTGCTATAGGCCTAATGACTCTGATGAGTATAATAAGGAACTGTACAGGGAAATAGAGTGGGCCAGTAAATCAGAGAGTCTTATAATGGGAGATTTTAACTTCCCAGATATTGACTGGAATTGGGGGGCTGGTTACTCACACATTAGCAGGGCTTTTGTGGATTTATTGGATGATTGTTTTCTACATCAGCATGTTCGGGAGGCAACAAGAAGAAGTAATACTCTTGATTTGATTATCAGCAGTGATTCTTCATGCATTAAGAATCTGCAGATAAATGAACCACTAGGTGGCAGTGATCACAGTGTGCTGAAGTGGGATTTACTCAAAGAGGTAACTACCATCAGGGGTAAAGGGAAGGGTTATTGCTTCCGTAAAGGCGACTACGATGGACTGAGACAGTATTTAAATTCTATACAGTGGGACCAACTGATGATGTTACCAACAGCAAATTCAAAATGGGAAGCATTCAAAGAACTTATCTTGGAAGCTACTAGGCTTTACATACCAACTAAGAAATATTGTTCAAGGTTTAGGCCAAAATGGATGTCAGATGAACTAATGCGGCATATGGCAGAGAAGAAAAATGCATGGGATACTTACAAATTAACACATGACACAGAAGCCTATGATAGATACAAGTTGATATGCAACAAAGTTACAAAGGAGGTTAGGCAGGCGAAGGCAGATTACGAGAAATCTTTGGCAAGGGAAGCAAAGAAAAACAGCAAAGAGTTCTTTACTTATGTAAACTCTAGAAGGAAGGGGATGAATCAGATTGGTCTACTTGATATTGATGGGTCAACTGTTGATGATCCTGCTCAGGTAGCTAACAAACTAAATGAATATTTTGCATCGACATTCACACATGAGGAGTTATTCAGCAAGGGGAATGCCAGAGGTGTATTCAACTCTAGCAGTAAGCTACAGAATCTTGAAATAACTGGGAGTAAAGTGGAGGAGAAACTGTTGAAGATAAACACAAGAAAGGCACCCGGGGTGGATGGGATCTATCCAGTTATATTAAAGGAGGCAGCAAAGGAAGTAAACAAACCCTTAGCCATAATTATGAGAGCTTCCTTGGACTCAGGGGAGGTACCCATAGACTGGAAATGTGCAAATGTGACCCCAATTCACAAAGGAGGATCAAAGGCTGACACAAGTAACTACAGACCTGTGAGCTTAACTTCTGTTCCAGGAAAATTAATGGAGGCACTGGTTAAAGAAGCACTGCAGGATCATCTAGACAAGACTTCAGTTATAGCTGGGACACAGCATGGTTTTGTTAAGGGGAAGTCTTGCCTGACCAACTTGATTGGATACTATGATGCAGTCACAAAAGAACTGGATGCAGGGAATAACTTTGATATTATATACTTGGATCTTAGAAAGGCTTTTGATACTGTTGCACATGGAAGACTGCTACACAAATTGGAGCAGTGTGGCATTGGAGGCAAGTTGCTGCTATGGATAAAGGGGTGGTTGAGGGGTATCTGTAGAAGAGGCATGTAGCAGAAACAGTACGTCTATGAGACAGCGAGTGGAGAGACTCTGTTAGAGATGAATCATTAATTAACCTAACTGCCCACTTCTGAATGGAATCAAGAAGCCTGAGAGAGGTTTTGGGGGCACCACCCCAGATGTGGGAACAATATTCCATGGCAGGGCGGATTTGCGATTTAAACAGTGTGAGCAGCTGTTTGGAAGAAAAGTAACGCCGAGAGCGAAACAGAAAACCAAGTTTTTTAGATGCAGAGGAAGCAATATTTGTAATGTGCTGGTGCCAAGAGAGATTAGAAGTCAGGGTAATCCCCAAAAGAGATATATCATTTTGCCTAGAAATCGGAGTGTCACTAAAGATAAGCATAGGAGCAGAAGAATCCTTTTTGCGAGATATAAGACAAGACTGAGTTTTAGAAGGGTTGAAATCAACTAAGTTGTCTTTGCCCCACTGGAGAATTACCTGAAGATCGGCATTTAAGGAATTGGTAGCAGAATTTCGAGAAGTTGAAACTGATTGAGCAGGACAAGGTTTCTCAAAATGGAAAGTGGAATGCAATGTGCTATCATCGGCAAAACTATGGATAGGATTTCTAGTCAATGGAAGAAGGTCATTAATATACAAGAGGAGAAGAGTGGGGGAAAGAACTGAACCTTGGGGGACACCAGCATTAGTGGAGAAGTTAGAAGACAGAGAGCCATCTACAATCACCCTGAGTGAGCGATCAGAGAGAAAACTGGATAACCAATTACTAAAAATTGTTGGCAAACCATAAGATGGAATCTTGTTTAGAAGAACTTTATGTCAAACACGATCAAAAGCCTTTGAGATGTCAAGAGCAACTATTTGCGTTTCACCTAACCGTTCCATTGAATTAGTCCATAAATGAGTAACATAAGCCAGAATATCACCAGTGGATCGACATTGACGGAATCCATACTGGCGATTGTTGATCAGACGGAAGGTTTCTAGGTAGTTTAAGAGTTGGCGGTTAATTTATTTCTCCATTACTTTAGAAAGAGTAGAAGTAATTGCAATGGGACGATAATTGGATGGGAGGGATTTGTCACCCTTTTTAGGAACTGGCTGGATATGAGCAAATTTCCAAGCAGAAGGAAAAACACCTTTGGAATAAGTAAGTGAAAAAAGGCGGCAAAGAATAGGAGTAAGTTCAGGAACACAGGTTTTGAGAACAAGTGGAGAAATACCATCAGGACCTGGAGCTTTCTTTGCATCGAGATTCATCAAAATCCTTCTGATATCCTTTTGATGGAAGACCACAGGAGGCATTGAATGGAGCGTATTGGGAGTGGTGGGAGGTATTTTACCAAGCTCATTAATACATCAGCTGGAAGAAAAATGGGACGCTAGCAGGTCAGCTTTATCCTTGGCTGAAGTGACAACAGAACCATCTGGTTTGGACAGAGGTGGGAGCAGAGATGGGCAAAAGTTGCGGCCAATAACTTTGGCAAGAGACCAGAATGCTCGGCTACCATTAGGGCAAGAAGCAAGTTTTCTACTCTTAGCCTGTTGAAACTCTAGTTTGGACTGATTAATAACTGCTTTACAATTGTTGCGGCCCCGGGTGCCAAGCGTTTCCGTGGCCAAGCGATTCTCGTGCGATTGAAAAACGTTTTCCTCTAAGCGACTAGGTTCTCTTTTGTTTTCTCCCTTGATTATTAAACATTTTCGTTAAGTAGCCCTTTTTCTTAAAAGTACTAAGAAGAGAGCCCAGAAGAAGGAAAGAACCTTTTTCTTTAATTAAATGTCTTACTAATTGCACTAACCTATACGCTTGGCCACAAGCGGCACTGCTCCTGCCTCCCCGTGGCGGGGCCGGTAATCTGGGTAGTAAAAATGTACCCCCAGGGCCAAAAGGAGCATCAAGCTCAAGGTCAGAAATTCCTGACAACGACCGTGACACCAACCAGCCCAAAAGGCTTAGAAGGGAACCTGAATGCCATGATGAATTACCAAATTTCTTGGTGATTCATTCCTTATCCTCCCAACCTGTAGGAAAATTGTCACCATTCTTGATTCAAAAATATTTGGAATCAATTACTGGATCACCAAAAATGGTGAAAAGACTACAATCCGGAGATCTCCTCATTGAAACTGCCACCGCTAAACATTCTGAGCGGCTCTTAAACACAACATCATTTTGTGGGCTCACAGTATCAATTACTCCACACAGAACCTTAAATTCATCAAAGGGTGTAATCAGTGAGTGGGACCTAATTACAGTCTCCGAAGAAGAGCTACTTCAAGAACTAAGTAGTCAAAAAGTTACAAATGTGAAACGGATTATGACTAAAAGAGATGGAAATCTCACTCCAACGAGATCGATCATCTTAACATTCAGTACGCCAGACTTACCATCCTCAATTAAAGCTGGCTATTTCAATTGTCGTATAAGACCATTTATCCCGAATCCCGTTCGCTGCTTCAAATGCCAGAAATACGGGCATTCGCAGCAGGCATGTAGAGGTGAGGCCATATGTCCCATCTGCGGCTCTAAAGATCACACTCAAGCGGATTGCACTGTCAAAACACCTGTTTGTCAAAACTGCAAAGAAAGCCACCCAGCTTTTTCCAAAACATGTGAGCTATGGATTACAGGAAAGAAAATTCAAAAGTACAAAATAGAAAATAAAGTCACCTTTCCTGAGGAACGTAGACAAGTTATGTCGACCCTGCCTAGTAGTCGTTCCTATGCAGCTCGCACTCGGAACTTCGTTTCTACTGCAGCTCAAACAGATGTATCAGTTCCACCTAACACCTCTCTAGCGAACTGGCTCAAATCTACGCTTTCAACCTCAAAGAAAGATAATCCTCCAAAAAGAACTAGCGAAGCCACAAATACTCCAATCAGCATTCCTACTCATACCCCTTAGTCCCAGTTGGAAACGAACAATTAAAATCTGAATCAGTCTCTAAAAAAACGGAATCTCCCTCAAAAGCATAGATGTAGATGAGCTGGTAGACAATGAGGAACCTATTCTAGAACTCCATGCAGATGACACCATGGATACTGGACGCCCCACATTCTCAAAAAAGGACCGGAAAAAATGTCCCACGTACAGAAAACAGTCAGATGAATCACCCTCAGGTAAACCTAAATAATGAATAGGATCATATAATGGAATTGCAGAGGACTAAGCTCTTATTCTGATGACGTAAGAGATTTAATAGCTCAATTTAATCCCATAGGTGTATGCTTACAGGAAACATTCTTGTCACCCCATGTTTTGCCAAAATTTTCAAGTTATACCATTTACAGACGAGATAGGAACTCGGTATCACCTGCACGTGGAGGAGTTGCTATTCTTGTTAACGCTAACATACCATCCAAGCCGATCCAATTGAGAACTACCCTAGAAGCTGTGGCAGCTCGCCTTGCAGTTGGTACGTCATTTACCATTGTTTCCATTTATATTCAGCCATCTGCCCCACTTCTGCTTTCAGAACTTGACAACCTCATTGCACAACTCCCAACTCCAATTTGTCTTTTTGATGACTTTAATGGACACCATCCATTGTGGGGATCGGCCACAATGGATATAAAAGGCAAATTGATGGAGAAATTCATGCATAATAATGATCTTAATTTATTAAATTCTGGATCTCCTACCTACATCCACTTAGCAACCGGATCTGCTTCCGCAATAGACTTGTCAATTTGTTCACCATCCATATTTCCAATCATGACATGGTCGTTATTAACCGATCCTTCAACAGTGATTACTTTCCAATTATTTGCTCGCTACAAACAGAGGTAACTTCAAATCCTGACCAACGATCCACTTGGCAGTTTAAAAAGGCAAACTGGGGTGGCTATTCTGCCCAGATACGTTTAGACAGATTTTATGTTCAAAGGCAACATATTGATGATGTCAACACTTACTTAACCAATCAGATTCTGACTGCAGCTAAGGCCTCCATTCCAAAATCCACACCATATCGAAAACACAGAAATAACTGGTGGAATATAGATTGTTTAATTGCCAAACAGGATAAAAACCGCCCCTGGAATCATTTCCGCAAGTATCCCACCACTAGTAACCTAATTGCTTTTAAAAGACTAAAAGCAAAAGCTAGACAAGTTAGGCGGAAAGCGAAACGGGATTCATGGATTGCTTTTGCCTCCACCATTACCAAAGACACGGACACACAAGTCATCTGGAAAAGAATACAGGCACTAAATGGCAAATTTGCTCGGCTGCCCTCTCCGATACTTCCTTGGAAAGGGAAAGACATTTCTACTCCCGAAGAAGTTGCAAATGCATTAGCAGAATCATTTGCAAAAATATCAGCTTCTGCCACATATGCCTCCACCTTCCAGAAAATCAAAGCAGGTGCAGAACGGTATAAAATTAACTTCTCCACACGCCGTTCATTCCCGTACAACCAACCGTTTACGTTAACAGAACTTCAAGAATCATTAAACAGATCTTCCAATAGTGCTGCAGGTCCAGATGGAGTTCATTGCATTATGTTAAAGCATTTACTTGGAGAAGACTTGAGAACCCTATTAATTTTTTACAATCGGATCTACTCTGAAAATGCCTATCCATCTTCATGGCGCCATTCGTTCATTATCGCCTTACCAAAACCAGGAAAAAATCCTTCCTGTGTTGAAAACTACAGGCCAATATCTCTTACAAGCTGCATGGGAAAATTTTCGAAAGAATGGTTCATACTAGGCTCACTTACATCCTGGAGTCAGAGAATCTCCTTCCAGATCACCAATATGGCTTTCGAAAAAATAGATCAACCTTAGATGTGCTCATTGAAGCAGAGTCTCATATCCGAAATGCCTTTGTCATGAAACAACATCTAGTCCTGGTAAATTTAGATCTTAAAAAGGCATTTGACACTACATGGCGGCATGGTATTATTATGGACCTTTACCATCTGGGGCTTAGGGGTCATTTTAACCATCTGGGGCTTAGGGGTTAATTGCAGGAAATTGCAGAATTCCCTGCAATTGCGCTCTTTTCAAGTCCGATACAAAAACGTCCTCTCTACATCTCACATTCAGGAAGAGGGAGTCCCGCAGGGATCAATACTCAGTCCAACACTGTTTTCAATCCGAGTTAGCAGCATGACACGAGATATCCCAAAAACTGTTCAAAAACTTATATGTATGCAGATGATCTTACCGTTTCCTGTCAATCTCAAAGTATGAATACCATTGAACGGCAGCTACAACTTGCCATAACCAAAATAGAATCCTGGACTTCATGGAACGGTTACAGACTGTCAGAAAAGAAATGCACTGTCACTCACTTTTGCAAGAAGCGAGCTCTCCATCCTGAACCTGAATTACAAATAAACAATACTCCAATCCCTCTCGTTAATACCGTTAAATTTCTTGGATTAATATTAGACCGCAAACTAAATTTCCAAGCTCACATCACTTATTTGAGAACTTCTTGTTTAAAGCATTTGAATATACTTCGTTCGGTATCATCTATGTCATGGGGAGCTGATCGGTGTACTTTGCTGCATCTTTATAGAAGTTTAATCCGTTCAAGGCTAGATTATGGTTGTCCAGTGTATGACTCTGCCAGGAGCACTACTTTAAAACGGCTAAATATGATCCATCACAGTGCTCTGAGGACTGCGTTGGGAGCTTTCAGGACTTCTCCGATCCAAAGTCTATATATTGAAGCGCATGATCCTCCATTACACCTGCGTAGAAAAACACTACTGCTTCACTACGCTGCTAAGATCCAGAGTCTACCATCGCACCCAAGTTGGGAGTATCTCTATAATACTCGTTGGGATGTCTTCTATGAGAGCAAGCCAAATGAAAATAGACCCGCCTCTCTCAGGATCAAAGAGCTTGTTCAGACTTGGAACGTCGATTTAAATGAAATCTTCCAAGACACAACTACACCTGTTGCTCCTTGGACATATGTGTCTGTCTCTCAAGATACATACTTCCTCCAGTGGGGGAAAAAATATACCTTCCTGCAACATCAGACAGTTACATTCAGCTCATGCTACGGACAACCATACCTGTAAAATTTATACAGATGGTTCAAAAACTGAGAGTATGGTAGGTGCTGCGGCAGTTTTTCCTTTATGTACAATTTCAGCCACACTACCGCTTGCTTGCAGCATCTTCACAGCTGAATTATATGCCATTAAGTTGGCGCTTAGTAAGGTAATTGAGTTTTCCATCTCATCTGCCATAATTTACACAGATTCTCTTAGTGCTGTCTCTGCCATAAGGAAGAATTCCTTATTGAAACAGATTCATTCCCAGCTATTTGCTTGCAGTGTGTCCAATCGGTCAATTAGTTTTTGCTGGATCCATGGCCATTCAGGCATTCCGGGAAATGAAAGTGCCGACTTTGCCGCTAAACATCCTCAACCCGTTCTCTCAACATCCTCAGGTTCCTTTCTCTGATTTTAAGTCTGTCGTACGCAAAGCCTGCTACAATAAATGGTCACAGACCTGGAAAAGTGACCCTAACAATAAACTTTGCCAGAGAAAAGAAGATCCAAAGCTGTGGCTGTCTGGCTTCCGAAGAAACAAACGAGAGGAAGTGGTACTGGCAAGACTCAGAATTGGACACTCACCATACTCATCTCTTTCTATTATTGGGTGAAAGCCCACCCCAGTGCCCATCCTGTCAGACGCAACTTACAGTCCGTCATTTCCTGGTTGATTGTCCCTTACATTCAACCATCCGGTCAAACAATTTTCAGTCTCTCTCTAAATTGAATATATCACCTGATTTATCTCGCATCTTAGGAAATGAAGCAAATATTGAAGAACTTTTATTATATCTAAAACATATTGGTTTGTACGGAAGCATATAATGTAATTTCTCTAACAATATGCTTTTTGTCAATTAACGCTGAAGAGACACAATTTGGTCTTAGTAGCCCTTGTGTCGTTAAACCGAACAACAACAACAATTGTTGCGAGCTTTGGTGTACGTAGAAAATGAAACTGGAGAATTAGATACAAGCCAATTATGATATGCAACATTCTTCTCTTGGACAGCCTTAGGACATTTATTCGAAAACCAAGGTTTAGATGAAGGACGAGATTTTAAAGTGGAGTGTGGGATAAAGGATTCCATTCCTGCAAGAATAATTTCACTGACACGATCTGAGCAAACGTTGACATCAGAAGTTTTGAAACAGTAATCCGCCCAAGGAAAATAAGAAAAGAAGTCTAGCAGGTCATCCCATTTTGCATTCTTGTAATGCCAAACAACACGAGGTTGGGAATAGCCATGAGATAAAGGTTCCATTGGAGAAGAGACAATCACCAAGTTGTGATCTGAAGTGCCTAAAGGACCTCTCACTTCGACCGTGTACTTAGAAGGGTTGTTTGTGAGAAAAAGATCAAGCGTATTGGCTGTATGATTAGGATTGTCCGGAATTCTTGTAGGTAAATGAACAATCTGTGCTAGGTCATTAGTAATTGCAAAAGCCTCAGCATCTCGACCTGCTGGGTCGGTGTGACTAGGAAACGGAAGCCAGCTGGAGTTGTGAACTTTAAAATCACCAAGGAAAATTACCTCACTGTTAGGAAAGTTGGACTGGAGAAAGTCAAGTTGCAAAGAGAGGAAGTCAAAGAGCTCCATGTGATTAGTGGAGTTGGGAGAACGGTAGAGACAACAGATGAATTTGACACAATGAGGTAGAGAGATTTTAAGCCAGAGAAGATCAAAGAGAGGAGATTCCAAATTGCCAAGTCTCTGACAGGGAATATCAGAAGGGACAAATGCACAAGAACCACCTTTGAGGCGAAAGGAATCATACAGCGAATAATTTGGGCATTTGAGGTGAGCAGTAGTTGAATCAACCGATAACTGAGATTCTGTCAGAAAAAGTACATGGGGTTTGGCAGACTGCAAATGGAAATGGACATCGTTGAGATTAGAATTGTGACCACATATATTTGTGAAATGAATTAGGAAGTGCTTGGGAGGTTTAATCTTTTCGCAGATAAGCTTGCTCTGTTAGTCTGACAATTCATGGTGTATTCAATAGTAAGGAAAAGTGGATGGGTCATGCTGTATGAAGTAATGAAATTTTTGGATATGGCGTACACGTGGTAAGAATATACCCAGATCATTGACATAACGTGGCCTCGACAATGCTCCCCGCATACACACTACTCGGACTCCTTCCAGTCACTGTCTGGCAGAGTAGAGGTAGCAATATTATACACTGGCTGATCCGGAAGCCTCCTAGAGAGTTACCAACAGGTTCGGTCCAGTGTACTAACTAGCGGCCGGCCTGCAAACACCGTTTTAGAGCTGTACCCTCGAAATGTAAGGAATATTGGATCTCGCCACGACGTTCATCATAACCTCAAAAGTCATCAATCATACTGCATGATGGAAGAGTTTGGGAAGGGTTGACCGGAACTTAGCTCTAGAGACTAAACATGGGTTCCACCACTTCAAGCCTCCAATAAGCAAAGTGGTGGTATTTCACCGGTTGATGAGAGTCATCTACCACCTAGTACTGCCTGGTAAAGTAGAGGGGCGGTATTTCTCCATGTGGTGTGGGCGCCACACCTCGACCCCTGCTAAATTAAATCATAATAAAAATCTGAATTAAAATAGTATTATAGTATTAAATTAAAATAGTATTATATCTAAATTAAAATAGTAAAATAGTATAACTAAATTAAAATAAAAACAACCAGCGTAACTATAACTATAAGACTACGTATTAAGTACAATATAAAATAACAATTATGTAAATAAAAAGGGAAACACTTATCGCTTTTTCGGAGCCTGTAACTCACAGCTGTAATTTTTTTAAACCAACCCAGTAGCAGGGGCCCCGGGTGCCAAGCGTATTTCGAGGCCAAGCGATATTCTTGTGATATATAGAGAGCTCTTGTAAAGTGATTGAAGTTATTTCCTTTTAAGTTCCTACATTTCTATCAACAGCTTTTCTTTAAAACTAGTTCTATACTTGAAAACCACTAGTTAGAACACAGAAAGGAAACACACCTTTCTTTTTCCTATATTTCTATTAATCAACTAACACTTCAACCGCTTGGCCTCCGAGCGGCACTGCTCCTGCCTCCCTGTGGGGGGGCCGGTAAACTGGGGGAAAAGTTATCCCCCAGGGCTAAAAGGAGCAACGATGGATAAAAATGAATATCCACCTCTAGAGCCTTCAAACTCAAGGCTAGATAAACCAAACGATGAAGATCTGAACCAACCAAAAAGGCTCCGAAGACAAGTGCAGTGCAATGAAATGCCAAACTTTCTGGTGATACACTCTCTCTCCAACCAACCTGTCGGAAAATTATCACCATTCGTCATCCAAAGATTTCTGGAATCGATTGCTGGAACACCAAAAATGGTTAAACGACTGCAATCCGGAGACCTGTTAATTGAAACAGCCAACTCCAAACATTCTGAGTGGCTGCCCAAAACAACGTCATTCGGTGGCCTGCCAGTATCTGTTACTCCACACAACACCTTAAATTCCTCGAAAGGCGTTATAACCGAATGGGATCTACTTACAATATCAGAAGAGGAATTAGTTCAAGAACTGAGTAATCAAAAAGTAACCAACGCCAAACGCATAATGACTAAAAAAGATGGAAATCTCGTCCCAACTAGGTCAATCATTTTAACCTTCAGTACCCCAGATTTGCCATCCTCAGTAAAAGCTGGCTATTTAAACTGCCGAATTCGGGCTTATATTCCTAATCCCATTTGTTGTTTTAAATGCCAAAAATATGGACATTTCCAACAAGCGTGCAGAGGAGAAGCTATTTGTCCTATTTGTGGTTCCAAGCAACATACACAAGCAGACTGTTCCGCCTCAAGTCCCATTTGCCCCAACTGCAAAGAAAGTCACCCAGCATTTTCAAAATCCTGTGAAATGTGGAAAACAGGGAAGAAAATTCAAAAATATAAAATTGAACACAAAGTCACATACCCTGAGGCACGCAGACAGGTTATGTTGACCATGCCCAGTCGTTCTTATGCATCTCACACTCGAAGCTTTATTACAACAGCAGTACAAACAGATGTATCAATACCCCCCAGCACATCTATGGCTAATTGGTTAAAAATACACTATCTAATTCAGGAAAAGACACACATCAAAGTAAAACCAGTGAGTCGACCAACACTCCAATCAGCATCCCAACTGATACTCGGACAGTCTCGCATGATAAAGAAAAATTAAAAACTACCAAAGACAACAAGAAACCTGAATCATCCACCAATAGTATGGAAGTAGATGTACACTCAAATCTTGAGGAACCCATACTAGAACTTCATGCAAATGATACTATGGATACTGGGCGCCCCAGCTTCCCAAAAAAAGACCGAAAAAAGTGCTCAAACAAAAAACAGTCTGATGAATCATCCTCAACTAAACCTAAATGAACCACAGTATCTTACAATGGAATTGCAGAGGTTTTCGTTGAAACACTGACGATATTAAATACCTAATTAACCGATATTCTCCAGTTGCCTTCTGTCTACAGGAAACTTACCTGACCTCAGAAATTTCTCCTTCGATAAAGAACTATTGCCTTTATCGAAGAGATCGAAATACCGCTAATGCTGCCCATGGTGGTGTAGCAATCCTAGTAAACTCGAAGATCCCAACTAGACATATCACACTCCAAACTGAAATAGAAGCTGTTGCTGTTCGCACAACTCTCCATAGTGCAATAACACTTATCTCAATCTACCTACCACCAAACCGCACTTACTCTTTAAAAGATCTTGAAGACCTCTTTATACAGATACCTCCACCTCTTTGTATATTAGGGGACTTTAACGGGCATAACCCATTATGGGGCTCTCTCAAATTAGATAGACGTGGCCGACTAATTGAAAACTTTTTAGAGGCACTAAATTTTAGTATACTCAATACTGGTGCACCGACACACGTACAGCTCCCTGCAGGACACACTTCAGCAATAGATCTCTCAATTTGTTCACCAGTACTAGTCCCAACCATAGAGTGGTATGTAATAAATGATCCCATGGGCAGTGACCACTTCCCAATAGTATGCAACTTTCTGACAGCAAAGACTCCTTCAATTCAACCCTGCAGAAAGTGGAAATTTGTCCGAGCAGACTGGGAAAAATTTCAATCATCAATCGACCTAGATGAGGAAAAAATCCGCCTCCAACATATTGATGATGCGACAGATTACATCACTTCGCATCTTCTAAATGTGGCTAAAAACACAATACCACTATCAAATCCCCCCGGCCGAAAGCATCATAATTACTAGTGGAATGACAAATGCACCACAGCAAAGAGAGCAAAAAATAAAGCCTGGAATTTGTTTCGGCAATGTCCGAGCACAGTCAATCTCATTAATTACAAGAAATTAAGGGCAAAAGCACGCTTCATACAAAAGCAAGCAAAGAAAGAATCCTGGATCCGTTTTGCCTCAAGTTTTCACAGAAATACTGATTCCAAAATAATATGGAAAAAAATTAGACAGCTGTCTGGTAAGTTTCCTACCATACCTTCTCCAATCCTCTCTTGGAATGGGAAAGATCTCTCTAATCCAGCAGATATAGCTAATGCTTTGGGCAATACTTTTGCCGAAATCTCAGCAGCAACAGCCTATCCTACCTCATTCCAAAGAATTAAAAACACTGAAGAAAAGCATGCTATTCATTTTCAAACTGCTCGTCTTCTCCCGTATAACAAACTTCTGCAATATTCTGAACTTTTACATGTCATTAAAACTGCCGGGCCAGATGGGATTTATTATGTCATGCTACAACATCTTGATGACAAAGCTTTGCGCTGCCTCCTGGTCTTTTACAATCGCATATTTTTAGAAAATGTTTTTCCAACTTCTTGGCATCACTCTACAGTTTTGGCATTTCTGAAACCTGGAAAAGATCCATCCAACCCCAATAGCTATAGACCCATATCTCTCTCAAGCTGCCTCAGCAAAATTCTTGAGAAAATTATCCACAGAAGACTCGTCTGGATCATTGAGTCGGAACAGCTAATGAGCCATAGTCAATATGGCTTTCGTCAAAACAGGTCATGCCTAGATCTTATGGTCAAGGCTGAATTTGCCATCCGAAATGCTTTTGTCAAACATGAACATCTAGTAATGGTTTCAATAGACATAGAGAAGGCTTTTGATACCACCTGGCGGTATGGTATACTTAGTGATCTTTACCTTCTCGGACTACGAGGCAACCTTCCTATATTTGTTCAGAACTTCTTACATACTAGATCATTTCAAGTTCGATACCAACATGCCCTTTCCACAACTTTCATCCAGGAAGAAGGTGTTCCACAGGGATCAGTACTGAGTGCCGCTCTTTTTGCTCTGAGAATAGATTCTATCACTAAGCAGTTTCCAAATACAATTGAGACTTACCTTTATGCAGATGACCTTTCCATCTCCTGTCATTCTCAAAACATGAGGTCTATTGAAAGACAGCTTCAGATATCACTTAATAAAATTCAACAATGGGCGAGCCTGAACGGCTATCGGCTCTCGCAGCAGAAAACAGTTGCCATCCACTTCTGTAGACAACGCAAACTTCATCCAGATCCTGAACTTCAAATTTCTAACATCTTTGTCCCGGTTACCAGTAACATCAGATTTCTTGGATTAATCCTTGACAACAAGTTAAATTTCCTAGATCATATTAAAAATGTACGGATTTCATGTCTAAAAAAGTTAAACATACTCAGAGCTTTATCTGCCCAATCGTGGGGTGCAGATCGTACCTCGCTTCTTCGTTTATACAGGGCATTAATCAGATCCCGTCTCGATTACGGTGCTCCAATCTATGATTCTGCCAGAAAGAGCGCATTACGCTGGCTTGATCCAATTCAGCACAGTGCTTTGAGAATTGCAACTGGTGCATTCAGAACGTCGCCAGCACATAGTCTCTACATTGATGCTCATGAGCCCCCACTAACTTTACGCAGGAAAACACTGTTACTCAAATATGCTGTCAAGATACAAAGTTGTGCCTCTCATCCCGTTCAGTCATACCTTTTCAACCCACCATTAGAAATCCTATACAGAAACAAACCTAGCATAGTAAAGCCAGCTGGTCTTCGCCTTCTTGAATTGGAGCAAGATTGGAATATTTCCGTCCATTCTTTTTTTTTTTTTTTTTTTGATTTGGTAGTTGTTGGCGCATCGGCTTCTGTGGCCATATTGCACCTCCCAAGGTTTTTGCAGTACTTTGATCCAAGCCCGAGGCGGGAATCGAACCCGCGACCTTTGGGTTGCCGGGCAAGTACTTTACCCACTCGGCTAGCCCGGTCGGCTATCCGTCCATTCCGTACAACAAGTAGCCACATGTACTCAGCCACCATGGACTCCTCCTCCTCTTCTAACCTGTGACACTTACCTCTGTCAATGGAGAAAGAATACTTTGCAAGCATCAAATGTCAAACAAATTCATGCAGTTCACACTCAAAGATATACTGATTTCTCCGCAATCTATACAGATGGCTCTAAATCTAATTCAAATGTTGGAGCAGCTGCAGTGTTTCCGAATACAACTCTATCAGTTTCCCTTCCATCAGATTTTAGTATATTTTCTGCTGAATTATATGCAATTAAACTAGCTTTAGAAAATCTCTGCTCTGACATTTCCTTAAAATCAGTTATTTACACTGATTCACTCAGCTCAATCACGTCGTTATGTAATTCTTCAGATAAAGTTCACCCTGTTCTAGATGAAATCAGAAGCTTATTACTGCAAATTAAAGAACGAAACCAACTGGTCACTTTTTGCTGGATTCCAGCCCATTCCGGTATTTTAGGCAATGAACTGGCCGATAAAGCTGCAAAAAATCCAACTACCTTTGATTTAACCAATATCCCTATTCCAGCATCAGATTATGCACTAACCATTCATGCTGCTTGCCTATCACAATGGACAGCACTGTGGCACTCTCAGACTAATAATAAACTCTTTCAGTTTAAACATGATCTGAAAATATGGCGCTCCAGTATCCGTACATCGAGACGAGAAGAAGTAGTCCTTTCAAGGGCAAGAATAGGACATACCCATCTGACCCACCTTCATTTACTCACAGGAGATGATCCACCACAATGTACACATTGTTCTAATAATTTGACTGTAAAACATATTCTTATTGGCTGCCCCTATTATAAACAAGCCAGAACTTCATCCTTGATCTCACTGGTTAATCTCCACAAACCAATAACTCTTGAAAATCTCATTGGTGATAAGGCAAATATTTCTGAATTTTGACTTTCTCAGGCAAACTGGGCTTTTCAATTATTTCTGATTTTCTTTTGATTTAGGGAAACTCATGTCTTAATATAATAAGTGAATAGGCACATTATAGCCTTAGCAGCTGATGTGCCATTAAACCTCCAGAGCAACAAAAAAAACCAGTAGCAGGTTGGTCGGTTGGCTGGCTGGCTGGCTGGTTGTCGATCGGTTTGAGTCGCAACTTTGCTTTATTACGCCATAATAATATGTCAAAAATTGCTTCTGTTCTGTGGTCGATTTGTTATCTACTTGATGAAAAACCAGGATTTCTAGGAGGAACAACTGTTATTGGGGGGGGGGGGTTGTCACGTACCAATTGTTACGGGGGAGTAGACTCTTCAGATGTTCCAGGTGCATATTACGGCACCACTTGTGTTACCTGGATCTTCGATGCGGCACTTTCATTACGCCTAAGCACTTTAGAGAAGTGAAGTGCACCTAATATTTTGCATCTCCAGTGTAGATTCGGCGTAATGTGTTGGTCTCGTGGTCATGATTAGGACCAAATATCGTATACACTCAACATAGAAAAGGGGAACAAACAAACTCACTTCTTCCAATGTCGCAGTTTGGATATGTTTTGTGTTGTGTGATATGGAAGAACTTAAGAACTCAGCTTCTCAAATATTGCAATAACCCTTTTCTAATTCATCTTTATCTAAGTCTGGTGATTACTGATATGCATAGGAGCTTAGGAACGAGGCAAAATTTCAGCAAAACAAACATTTATTGAATATATACTATAAAATAACACATGTATACATATCTTACATTCTCTTAAGATCTTTCTTTCAAATCTCATTATTAAAACATGATGTTCGCAAAATATAGAGTACTACAATAATTCATTAAGATATTTTAGTATCCCTTTACGATTGGTCATACCATTAACAGGATATAGAATTCTCATATAAGAGGCTATCGCCATTGCTTAGTTTCCAGCATCCTACTCTTAATTTATTCCTTAGTATAATATTTAAGATAAATTAGTATTCAAACTTCTCCTTATAACCCTGTATTAGCCATTTAAAATTCATATTATTCTCCAAAATTAGGTTCCGCCACATATAATACATAACATGCTGAACATAGTAAATCTTAGGAAGGAATCATCTTCTTTGAAACTTGGTTATTCTGTTGTTATTCCATTTTATGGTTTGCCTTTCACACATTCATCTTACACATACTAAAGCTTTTCTGCTTACCCTTTTTTAACTTCTTTGAATCTGTGGACCGGCATTCTGCTTGAGCGTTTCCTCCTACTTTCTTGCTTCTCTGAATCCCGCTCTTTTACACCTGTTCTATGGCACTGGCAGATAGATTACTACTATCACTGCCTTTCTCACTCCAACTCGAACAACAACGACAACTACCACTACGAGTACGATTACAACGACCAGAACACGAACGACTACCACCCTGGGTTCTGCTAAGCTCTTTTTAAACCAAGAGGCGCCCTATGTTTAGACAACTACTTCCTCTCATTGGATGTTCCAAGTTGGGGTCATCCCAAAGTGCCCGAGAACGCGTGATGGATAAGGAATCATCACCACATCGCTCAGAAATTTCCACATCCATCGAACCATAGGTACGTCACAACTCTTTTAGCTATAGTCTACACTGTCGCTCTGCGCATCACATGCTCAATAGTGACCTTTATTATGGGCAAAAAATAATCATTATATTAGGGCCACCCATTATTTCTAATGTATACCCATATATGTATTTTGTCTGTAAATTGCGCGTGTTCTCTGGTCGATTTACCTGTTTTGCTGGACGAAAAAACCCCAGTTTCTTGGGGAAAACCTTGCTTTCTACGCCTGAGACCGACTAACTCAGCCACGGAGTGAAAAAGCCCATTAAAGTTCCTCGCATAATCGACGGAATTCGAACCCTGGCCTTTTCCACCCGGTGTGGGGAGAACGGTGATGATACCACTGTGCTACCGCGCAGACAACCATTTTGGGCAACCAAGAGTGTTACTTAACACAGGAGAACACTTACAGAGAGCTCAAGGTATTTGCTGTTCACGTGGGAGATACAATTTTTCACCGCGCTACCCCTACTCTGGTTTCTTTCTATACTTGTGAAACTCTCGTATGTTTATAAGTGAAGATAGTTTTCTTGACCCATTCTGATCTTACAACGGAAATCTGCTGCTGCAATGTGAATGCAAACCTAGGCTTATGTGGCACTTACATCTACATGGCTCCAATGCTAGTTACGAGTGGGTTGGCCTTTTTTTCAGTAATATTCAATCGACACTACTGGCTTCCCTCTTTGTTGATGGAATTAAGAGATTATTGATTAAAATACAGTTACTCGATTAATGATATAGACATCAGCATTAAAAGAAACCAGGCTAACATTGGTTTTATCAATTAATAAGGATTAATTCAGTCAAAAGAGAAAGGAAGTTAAAAGATTCAGTCAAAAGAATCTGTGCAGCTGTAACAACCATCTAATTAGCATTAGCATTAGTAGAGGCATACGATGCAAGAAAACAAGCTTATGCAGCATCATCCAAAAAAAAAAACCTCCCATTTCACCCCTCCATTCGTTCCAAACACTTGTCCAGCTCAGCCTTAAATTTATTTAAGCTCAGCCTTAAATTTATTTAAGGCTGAGCTGAGCTTCCACAACAAAATATGGAAGCTTGTTTCACCAACCAACTAACCGCTGGCTGAAGGCAAATTTCTCCACCTCTATTCTACAACTATCTTTCCTCTGTTTGAAACTGTGCCCCCTGAGGTTCTTAGTCTGAGCAAGAAGTAGAATCCCATCAGCTTGCTCAACCGATTCAAGGCCTTATACACCTCAATCAGATCACCTCGCAGGTGCATACTCTCCAGGCGCTGCAATTTGCAGAATTTAAGCCATTCTTGTTAAGAGCACCCCTTTGTTCCCCTCACCAATCTTGTTGCCTTTCTTTGTACTCGTTTTAGTAACTCTGCATCCTTCCTAAAATGAGGCCTCCAGACATGTACACAGTACTCTAGGTGTGGCTGACTTGACCATTGCCATGTATAACGAGATAATCACCTCCCTGTCCCTGCAAGCAAAATTACTATATATCATTGACAAGACTCCATGACCTGCCCTGGCAGCCAGTCTGCACTGCTCGGCGAACTTCCTATTTCTCTGCACAATTACGCCCAGGCCTTTTTCACTTTCCACTTCCCTGAGGGTAGTACCAAACAGTTGGTACGTTTCTCTTCGGTTATCTCTATCCATATGCAGTACTTCGCATTTGTCAATGTTAAGCTCCAGTTGCTACTTCTCACCCTATTTTCCCAACTTATCTAGATGCAGTTGGAGTAGCATACTGTCCTTACTGTCCTTAACAACCCTGCCAACCTTTCTATCATCTGCAAACTTGGAGATTCTCGCTTGAGACAGACAAACTCAATCACGTTGCCAAAAAGACCGACAAAAAATTCCTCTCGGCACTGCCCGGATTTAAACACATGTTTTTCCAGCCGATGTGGGGAAGGCAGTGATACAGCATAAGCATTAGCATGAATAGAGGCACATGATGCAACAAACAAAGCATATACAACATCAGCCAAAAAACCCTTCCCATTTCACTGATCGATTCATTCCAAATGAATTTATTTAAGCTATCAACTTCCACAACAACAGATGGAAGTCTGTTCCACCAATCAACGATCTGCTGGCTAAAGGCAAACTTCCGCACATCTATTCTACAACTGTCTTTCCTCTGTTTGAATCTATGCCCCCTAAAGTTTGTAATCGGAGCAGGAGGAAGAATCCCATCAGCATTGAGGGATTCTCAATGCTAAATCCAATCAAGGCATTGTACACCTCGTCAGATCGCCTGCCAGGTGAATAGTCTCCAGAAGCTGCAATTTGCAGAACGTAAGCCATTCTTCATAAGAGCACCCCTTTGTTCCCTTCACTAGTCTTGTTGCCCTTCTCTGTACTCGTTCTAACAACTCTGCATCCTTCCAAAAATGAGGCTTCCAGATCTGTACGCAGTACTCAAGGTGTGGCCTGACCATTGCCTTATACTAGAGTACAATCACCTCCTTTTCAGTGCTCGAAAAATTCTTGTATATCAAGACCCCATGACCTACTCTGGCAGAGTGTCTGCACTGCTCAGAAATCTTCATATATGACTGCACAATTATCCCCAAGTCTCCTTCATTCTCCACTACCTGAGTGTAACACCATCCAGTTGGTACATTTCTCTGGGGTTACTTCTACCCATATGCAGTAATTTGCATTTGTCAATGTTAAACTTCAGTTATCACTTCTCAGCCCATCTTCCCAACTTTTCTACATGCTGTTCCAGAAGCATACTGTGATTACTGCTATTAACAACCCTGCTAACCTTTATCATCTGCACACTTTAACATTAAGCTTGATATACCTTCATCAATATCATTGATCAATATCATTGATGAAGGTATATCAAGACAACAGAACAACAGTGCAAAACAACAGTGGGCCCAACACCGACCCCTGAAGCACACCATTAACAACATTAGTCCACGAAGAGCAGTACCCATTGATGACTCTTCTCTGTCTTCTCCCACTCACCGATCCTATTATCCATTATAGCAACTTGCTGTTAAGGCCATACTGCTCAAATTTGTAAAATAGCCTTCCATGTACAATAGTATCAAAAAAAAAAAAAAAAAAAAATACTGAAATCAAAGTATATGATATCGAAATTATTTTTTCATCCAGGTCCTTTGTGACCACATCATAGTATACGATCAAATTGGTCAGACATGACACCCGTTGAAAAACCCATGCTGTGTCTGAATCATTACTGCTGTCTTAACTCGATGATTAGCATTAGTAGAGGCATTTGATGCAAGAAAGCAAGCTTATGCAGCATCAGCCAAAAAAAAATAAAATAAAATAAAATAAATAAAAAATAACCACTTCCACTAAACCCCTCTGTTCGTTCGAAATACCTGTCCAGCTGAGCCTTAAACGTATTTAGGCTATCAACTTCTACGACAAGGGATGGCAGTCTGTTCCACCAACCAACCATCCGCTGGCTAAAGGCAAATTTCCTGACGTCTATCCTACATCCGTCTTTCCTCAATTTGAATTTATGCCCTCTCAGGTGATTATTCTGAGCAAGAGGAAGAATCCCATCAGCATTCAGCATGCTCAAAACATTCAAGGCTTTATACACCTCTATCAGATCACCTCGCTGGTGCCTAGTTTCCAGACACTGTAATTCGCAAAACTGAAGCCTTTCTTCGTAAGAGCACCCCTTTGTTCCATTCACTAATCTTGTTGCCCTTCTCTGTACTCGTTCCAGCAGCTCTACATCCTTCTTGAAATGAGGCCTCCAGACCTGTATATACAGTACTCAAGATGTGGCCTGACCATTCCCTTATGCAAGGGAATAATCACCTCCTTATCCCTGCTAGAAAAATTCCTGTATATCATTGACAATACTCCATGAGCTACTCTTGCAGCCCGTCTGCACTGCTCAGAGAACTTCATATCTGCCTGCACAACCACCCCCAAGTCCCTTTCATTCTCTACCACTGTCAGTGTAGTACCACAGAGTTAATACGTTGCTCTGGGGTTGCTGTTTCCCATGTGTAGTACTTTACATTTGTCAATGTTAAATTTCATTTGCCACCTCTCAGCCCATCTGCTCAACCTTTTCCAGATCCTGTTGCAGCAGCATAGTGTCAGTAGTGTCCTTGACAACCGGACAACTTGACAGGATACGAGAACGAGGGTAGCCTGTGCGGACGTACATTTTTGCTGCTCCTGGAACAGAGAAGTTTTTTCTGATTTATTTTCTGTTTTATTAGCTTAAATTGGCATATTAACTTATTTTCTAGAGTAGCTTTATATTCCTATTTACGATACTTAGATTAAAGTAACTTAGATAGAGATTTTGTAGGTATTACTTAGTAACGGAAAGGGTATCAAATCCAAGTGTTTACCGTTCGTAAATAGCCGCCATTGTTACGCGATACATAATATCTCGAAATAGAAAGTATAAGCTTAATATAGTATAGTATAGTACATAATATTGTCAATTAATCTTGTTGAACTTCATTGTCAATTAAATTGTATCTTTAACTATATATATAACGACATGGGTTACGTAACATAAATAATTAGTAAAAATAAATAATTAATACTTAACTTGATACAGAAGTTATATAAAGGGATTTCGTAGATAACACTCGATACTGAAACATAAATATAGCGTTATAACTGTGTTGGGATACAAGTTTAGGGTTTTAATTTTGTACTGAAATTGAAATTTTATTGAAATTAATTCGAAATCATGACTCTGACCAGAGCAGCAAAGCAAAAGGCTCAAGCTAATGGGAGTTCTGTGGCTCCTGGGAGAACTTAGGGGGGCAGTTGCCCTCTGAATCACAGCCTATTAAAATGCACTACTTGCTTGATGTTTGTGGAACAGTCAGGAACGAGACATGACACTGCCATGGGGGATGTCTTTGTGTGTGCGCGATGCAAGGAAATCAGGCGACAACTCAGCATTGTTATGGGCCTATATGAGAGCTTGAAGGACAGGGTGGATGCCCTCGAACGATTAAAAGTGAGGGGCCCATCAAGCTCTCAGCTGCCCACACCAATGTCAGAGCTTGCACTTGGTCATCACGCAACACAGCGGCAGCCCCCAAGGCAGAATGCGCTGGTCCCGAAGGAACTAGTAGTTGTTGGTGACTCTATTGTCAGGGAAACGGGAAACTTGCTTTGTAAAAAGGATAGGTGGAACAGGACCAGGGTATGTCTACCAGGGACAAAGGTTGATGACGTTGTAGAGCGGATATCATCTTTTAAGGGCACAAAAGGTGATATAGTTGTACACGTTGGCACTAATGATATGAAGAGTAGGAGACCAGCTGAATTACTTAACAAGTACAGGTCACTGTTGAAAAAAAGCCGTGAATTAGGGTTGAATTTGAAAGTGTCTGCAATTCTGCCCAGACACGATAGGAGGGAGTATATGATGAGAGCCCTGTCGATCAATTCGGCCCTGGAAAGATTGTGCGGGGCTCGAGGGGTAGAATTTTTTTCAGCCTGGTCTGTACTTGTTAACAGGAGAGACTGCTTCTACAGGGATGGGATACACTTAAATAGAAAGGGTGCAAGAATGTTTGCTGATGCTATCGAGGCAGTGTTAGGTGGGTCGGAAAACTGCTAGATTGGGGGGATACACGGACTAATAGATTAACAGTAGCCACTGGCAAAGGTGAAAGTGATTCTTGCACTGCTTCGATTGGAATGAGCTGCAGCCTGGAAAATAAGATGCAGGATATTTCAGAGACTGCTGAGAATCATTGGAGTACAAATAAACACATAGGTTGTGTTAGGTTAGCTAAGAAAAAGAACAGGTGCATGTATACTTGTGTGTACACCAATGCTAGGAGTTTAGTAAATAAATTTGATAAATTTGAGGTATTGCTCAAAACATCAAAGGCAGATTTTGTTGGGATTTCAGAGACGTGGTGTCACACAGATATAAGGAATGCAGAACTGGAATTTGGGGAGTACAATGTCTACAGAAAAGATAGACAGGATAGGAAGGGAGGAGGGGTTATGCTATTAGTTAAGAAATACATAAAATCCAAGGAAGTGAAGCCAGTCGACATTGCTGGAAAATGCAGTGTCGAGTCAGTTTGGTTTGACATAAGCATTGGGAGATCAAAATTGAGAGTAGGAGTGTGCTATAGGCCTAATGACTCTCATGAGTATAATAAGAAACTGTACAGGGAAATAGAGTGGGCCAGTAAATCAGAGAATCTTATAATGGGGGATTTTAATTTCCCAGATATTGACTGGAATTTGTGGGATGGTCACTCCCACACTAGCAAGGCTTTTGTGGATTTATTGGATGATTGTTTTCTACATCAGCATGTTCGGGAGGCAACAAGAGGAAGTAATACTCTTGATTTGATTATCAGCAGTGATTCTTCATGCATTAAGAATCTGCAGGTAAATGAACCACTAGGTGGCAGTGATCACAGTGTGCTGAAGTGGGATTCACTCAAAGAGGTAACTACCATTAGGGGTAAAGGGAAGGGTTATTGCTTTCGTAAAGGCATAGACAGGATGGTCTGAGACAGTATTTAAATTCTATACAGTGGGACCAACTGATGATGTTACCAACAGCAAATTCAAAATGGGAAGCATTCAAAGAACTTATCTTGGAAACTACAAGGATTTACATACCAACTAAGAAATATTGTTCAAGGATCAGGCCTAAGTGGATGTCAGACGAACTAATGAGACATATGGCAGAGAAGAAAAATACATAATACATGGGATACATTCAAATTAACACCTGACACACAAGCCTATGATAGATACAAGTTGATCTGTAACCAAGTTACAAAGGAGGTTAGGCAGGCGAAGGCAGTTTACGAGATCTCTTTAGCAAGGGATGAAAAGAAAAACAGCAAAGAGTTCTTTACTTATGTAAACTCTCGAAGGAAGGGGATGAATCAGATTGGTCCACTTGATATCGATGTGTCAATTGTTGATGATCCTGCTCAGGTAGCTAACAAACTGAATGAATATTTTGCATCGACATTCACACATGAGGAGTTATTCAGCGAGGGGAATGGCAGAGGTGTATTCAACTCTGGCAGTAAGCTAGAGAATCTTGTAATAACTGAGAGTAAACTGGAGGAGAAATTGTTGAAGATAAACACAAGAAAGGCACTGGGGTGGATGGGATCTATCCAGTTATATTAAAGGAGGCAGCAAAGGAAGTAAGCAAACTCTTAACCATAATTATGAGAGCTTCCTTGGACTCAGGGTAAGTACCCATGGACTGGAAATGTGCAAATTTGACCCCAATTCACAAAGGAGGATCAAAGAGCGACACAATTATAGACCTGTTAGTTTAACTTCTGTTCCTGGAAAATTAATGGAGGCACTGGTTAAAGATGCACTGCAGGATCATCTAGACAAGACTTGACTAGACAAGACGCTCAGACACAGCATGGTTTTGTAAAGGGGAAGTCTTGCCTGACCAATTTGATTGGATACTATGATGCAGGGAATAACTTTGATATTATATATTTGGATCTTATGAAAGGCTTTTGATACTGTTCCACATGGAAGACTGCTGCACAAATTGGAGCAGTGTAGCATTGGAGGCCAATTGCTGCTAGGGATAAAGGGGTGGTTGAGAGGGAAAAGACAGAGAGTGGTAATCAATGGACACTGCTCATCGTGGACTAATGTTATTAGTGGAGTCCCTCAGGGTTCAGTGTTGGGTCCATTATTGTTTTCTGTATTTATAAATGATATTGATGATTGTATATCAAGCTTAATGTCCAAGTTTGCAGACGATACGAAGGTTGGCAGGGTTGTCAAAGACACTACTGACACTATGCTACTGGAACAGGACCTGGAAAGGTTGAGCAGATGGGCTGAGAGGTGGCAAATGAAGTTTAATATTGACAAATGTAAAGTACTACATATGGGAAACAGCAACCCCAGAGCAACGTATCAACTCTATGGTACTACACTGACAGTGGAAAAGAATAAAAGGGACCTGGGGGTGGTTGTGCAGGCAGATATCAAAAAAGTTTTCTGAGCAGTGCAGACGGGTGCAAGAGTAGCTCATGGTGTATTGTCGATGATATATAAGAAATTTTCTATCAGGGATAAGGAGGTGATTATTCCGTTGTATAAGGCAATGGTCAGGCCACACCTAGAGTACTGTATGCAGGTCTGGAGGCCTCATTTCAAGAGGGATGTAGAGCTGCTGGAACGAGTACAGAGAAGGGCAACAAGATTAGTGAATGGAACAAAGGGGTGCTCTTACGAAGAAAGGCTTAAGTTTTGCAAATTAGTGTCTGGGGACCTGGGGACTAGGCACCAGCGAGGTGATCTGATAGAGGTGTATAAAGCCTTAAATTGTGCGTGCTCAATGCTGATGGGATTGTTCCTCTTGCTCAGAATAATCACCTGAGAGGGCATAAATTCAAATTGAGAAAAGACAAATGTAGGATAGACGTGAGGAAATTTGCCTTTAGCCAGCGGGTGGTTGGTTGGTGGAATAGACTTCCATCCCTTGTCGTGGAATTTGATAGCCTAAATAAATTTAAGGCTCAGCTGGACAGGTATTTCGAACGAACAGAGGGATGAAGTGGAAGTGGTTAATTTTTATTTTTTTTTTTTATTTTTTAGCTGATGCTGCATAAGCTTGCTTTCTTGCATCAAATGCCTCTACTAATGCTAATGCTGAACCCTGCCAACCTTCGTATCGTCTGCAAATTTGGACATTAAGCTTGATATACAATCATCAATATCATTTATAAATACAGAAAACAATAATGGACCCAATACTGAACCCTGAGGGACTCCACTAATAACATTAGTCCACGATGAGCAGTGTCCATTGAATACTAGTCTGTCTTCTCCCCCTCCACCACCCCTTTATCCATAGCAGCAATTTGCCTCCAATGCCACACAGCAGTCTTCCATGTGCAACAGTATCAAAAGCCTTTCTAAGATCCAAGTATATAATATCAAAGTTATTCCCTGCATCCAGTTCTTTTGTGAATGCATCATAGTATCCAATCAAATTGGTCAGGCAAAACTGCCCCTTAACAAAACCATGCTGTGTCCCAGCTATAACTGAAGTCTTGTCTAGATGATCCTGCAGTGCTTCTTTAACCAGTGCCTGCATTAAGTTTCCGGGAACAGAAGTTAAACTCACAGGTCTATAATTATTTGAGTCGCCCTTTGATCTTCCTTTGTGAATTGGGGTCACATTTGCACATCTCCAGTCTATGGGTATCTCCCCTGAGTCCAAGGAAGCTCTCATAATTATGGCTAAGGGTTTGCTTACTTTCTTTGCTACCTCCTTTAATATAACTGGATAGATCCCCTCCACCCCAGGTGCCTTTCTTGTGTTTATCTTCAACAATTTCTCCTCCAGTTTACTCTCAGTTATTACAAGATTATCTAGCTTACTGCCAGAGTTGAATACACCTCTGGTATTCCCCTCGCTGAATAACTCCTCATGTGTGAATGTCGATGCAAAATATTCATTTAGTTTGTTAGCTACCTGAGCAGGATCATCAACAGTTGACACATCGATATCAAGTGGACCAATCTGATTCATCCCCTTCCTTCGAGAGTTTACATAAGTAAAGAACTCTTTGCTGTTTTTCTTTGCATCCCTTGCCAAAGATTTTTCGTAATCTGCCTTCGCCTGCCTAACCTCCTTTGTAACTTGGTTACAGATAAACTTGTATCTATCATAGGCTTCTGTGTCACGTGTTAATTTGTATGTATCCCATGCATTTTTCTTCTCTGCCATATGCCTCATTAGTTCATCTGACATCCATTTTGGCCTAAACCTTGAACAATATTTCTTACTTGGTATGTAAAGCCTAGTAGCTTCCAAGATAAGTTCTTTGAATGCTTCCCATTTTGAATTTGCTGTTGGTAACATCATCAGTTGGTCCCACTGTATAGAATTTAAATACTGTCTCAGTCCATCGTAGTCGCCTTTACGGAAGCAATAACCCTTCCCTTTACCCCTGATGGTAGTTACCTCTTTGAGTAAATCCCACTTCAGCACACTGATCACTGCCACCTAGTGGTTCATTTATCTGCAGATTCTTAATGCATGAAGAATCACTGCTGATAATCAAATCAAGAGTATTACTCCGTCTAGTTGCCTCCCGAACATGCTGATGTAGAAAACAATCATCCAATAAATCCACAAAAGCCTTGCTAGTGTGCGAGTGACCAGCCCCCAAATTCCAATCAATATCTGGGAAATTAAAATCCCCCATTATAAGACTCTCTGAGTTACTGGCCCACTCTATTTCCCTGTACAGTTTCTTATTATACTCATCAGAGTCATTAGGCCTATAGCACACTCCTACTCTCAATTTTGATCTCCCAATGCTTACGTCACACCAAACTGACTCGACACTGCACTGTTCAGCAATGTCGACTGGCTTCACTTCCTTGGATTTTATGTGTTTCTTAACTAATAGCATAACCCCTCCTCCCTTCCTATCCGGGCCCCGGGTGCCAAGCGATTGTGACTGAGCGATTTCTCTGTGCTATTACTGCGATTTCTCAAAAGCGATTTATAGTTATTTTGCGTTCTTGACGTTAATAAATCTATTCATTTAAAAACAGCTCTTGTTACATAAACACTTGTACAGAGCAAGAAAGGAAAGGCACCTTTCTTTATTTCTTCTAGTTTACTACTAACCACTTACTACTTTTCGCTTGGTCACACCAGGCACTGCTCCTGCCTCCCCGTGGCGGGGCCGGTAACCTTGGCAGATAAGTTCATCTGCCAGGGGCTAAGAGGAGCCAACATGGAACAAAGTATGTTTCCAACTTTAGAGCCGTCGAGCTGTCGGCCAAACACGGAAAATGACCATGATTCTTCGCAAGCAAAGAGTTTGAAAACCAATCCCTCGGCGATAGACTTACCTGCATTCTTAATTATGCACTCACTATCTGACCAGCCTCTCAGTAAGCTATCCCCTTTTTTAATCCAAAAACACCTGAAAAGTATTGCAGGGTCTTCCAAGACGGTTAAGAGACTGCAATCAGGGGACTTACTTATTGAAACTATAAATGACAGACACTCTGAAAAATTACTAAAAAAGACAACTTTCGCTGGTATTCCAGTGAAAGTAACTCCACATGCAACCCTAAATACATCAAAGGGTGTAATATCTAGTTGGGACCTGATGAATGTGACGGAGGAAGAAATCAAAGAAGAGCTTCAGGAACAAAATGTAATTGCTGTAAAAAGAATTATGATAAAAAAAGACAATATTCTCACACCTACCAGAAATATCATTCTTACATTCAACAGTCCAAGCCTACCCTCATCAGTAAAAGCTGGATATCTACTATGCCGCACTCGTCCTTTCATACCCAATCCGTTGAGATGTTATAAATGCCAGAAGTATGGCCACTCTCAAACAACATGCAGAAGCAACCCAGTTTGTCCCAACTGTGGTTCCTCCGATCACATTCAAAGTGATTGTTCGGTGAAAGAAATGATCTGTCCCAACTGCAAAGGCAACCATCCGGCCTACTCTAAGATATGAGAGGTGGAAAACAGAGAAAAAAATTGTGAAATATAAAGTTGAAAACAGAGTTAGTTATCAAGAGGCAAGAAAATTAATTGCACCGAGTATACCTAACCGTACATATGCCAATATTACAAAAAAATATCAAACCATTGCCGCACAAACCGATGTTACCGTTCCTTCAAACACTTCCATCTCTGACTGGGCTCGGGCTGTCCTCTTTCAGCAGCAGTCCAGTGCCGTTAAGCACTCAGACCAAGCAAATAATACGCCCCTCACAATACCAGCAAAATCTCAATCTCCGCCAGTGAATGCCACTACAAATAATGATAGTTCGACTTCGAAAAAGATTATCCAGGACAAATCGATGGAGGCAGAGTATCCATCCAAACAGGAAGATCCAATTCTGGAAATATTTGCTGAAGAAGAGATGGACACTGGTCGCCCTTCCTTTCCGAAAAGAGACAAACCAAAGCCAGAACGCCATAAGACAGCCACGTCAGGTACAGCTTCTTCCTCTAAATTCAAATAATGTCTAACATCTTGCAATGGAATTGCAGAGGCTTTCGTGGAAACATTGACGACATCCGTTATTTAGTTAATCGCTACTCTCCAGTTGGTTTCTGCCTGCAAGAAACCTATTTAACTCCTCAAATTTCCATTTCCATCAAAAACTACTCGGTCTATAGACGAGATCGGAATACATCCGATTCTGCTCGAGGTGGTGTAGCTATTTTAATTAGTACAAGGATTCCAGCTAAGCAAATTACTCTCCAAACCCAAATTGAAGCTGTCGCTGTGCGTCTGATTACTCAAACTGCATTAACTCTAGTCTCAGTTTATCTCCCACCAAATCATACTTACTCTTATAATGATCTTAAAGAACGTTTATTGCAGCTACCCTCCCCTATCTGCCTGCTAGGGGATTTCAACGGCTACCACCCTTTATGGGGTTCATCTAAATTAGACAGACGCGGCAGATTGATTGAAACTTTACTGGAAAAAGAAAACCTCACTCTTCTTAACAGTGGCTCGCACACCCATATACAGTTACCCAATGGACGGACAGACCTCTGCCATTGACCTATCGATTTGCTCCCCGATACTATTTTCAGCTATGCAATGGTCCACTCTGGATGATCCCATGGGCAGTGACCATTTTCCAATTGTTTGTAATCTGTTGACTACACAACCACCAATAGATGAACCCTGCAGGAAATGGAAATTCGCTAAAGCCAATTGGGCCAAATTTCAGTCAGCAATCACTCTTGACAAAAAAACTATTCAACTACAGCCCATAGATGAAGTTACTGATTATATTACATCCCGCCTTTTAGTTGCAACTAAGTACTCAACTCCGTTATCAAATCCCCCGTCCCGACGGCATTTCAACTAATGGTGGAACGAAGAGTGCACAAAAGCAAAGAAAGAAAAAAATAAAGCATTTAATTTATTCCGTCGATCTCCAACCACAGCTAATCTAATTAGATACAAGAAACTATGGGCAAAGGCGCGTTACATTCAAAAGCAGGCCAAGAAAGATTCTTGGACTAGGTTCGCATCAACTATCAATAGGAACACTGACTCCAGACTAATATGGAAAAAAATTAGGCAGCTTTCTGGGAAGTTTCCAACTGTTCCTTCCCCAATTCTCTCCTGCAATGGGCAAGAACTCTCTGCTCCTCTAGATATAGCCAATGCCTTGGGCAAAACTTTTGCTGAAATATCGGCTGCATCAAACTACACTCCAAAATTCCAGAAAATTAAGACTGCCAACGAACAGAGACCTATCAACTTTCGAACCTCACTGTCACTTCCATATAATCAGCCTCTGCAATATTGTGAACTTTTACAGGCCATCCGAACAACACAAAACAGTGCCTCTGGGCCAGATGGCATATATTATATCATGCTGCAGCATCTCGATGAGAAAAACTTACAACTGATTCTAATCTTTTTTAACCAGATCTTCCTGGAAAATATTTATCCAACGTCTTGGCACCACGCTACAGTTTTGGCGTTTTTGAAACCTGGAAAAGATCCCTCCAGTTCTAATAGTTACAGACCAATATCTCTGTCAAGTTGCCTTGGTAAAATTCTTGAAAAAATGATCCATAGTCGACTCACTTGGATCATTGAAACTCAACATCTACTGAGTAATTGTCAACATGGCTTTCGCAAAAACAGGTCATCCCTAGATCTGATGATCAAGGCGGAATATGAAATTCGCAATGCCTTTGTGAAAAAAGGAACACCTTGTCATGGTCTCCATTGATATAGAGAAGGCATTTGATACTACCTGGCGGTATGGCATTCTCAGTGACCTACATAATCTTGGTCTACGAGGCAACCTACCCATATTTATTAGGAACTTCCTCAAGAGCCGATCTTTCCAGGTGAGATATCAAAATTCCCTTTCTGCTACATTTTCGCAGGAAGAAGGAGTACCACAAGGATCAGTTTTGAGTGCAACCTTGTTTGCCCTTAAAATTGATTCCATTACAAAAGTACTCCCAAATACTGTAGAGGCTTACCTTTACGCTGACGATCTCGCTATTTCTTGCCATTCTCAGAACATGAGATCTATCGAAAGGCAATTGCAGATGTCCCTCAATAAAGTTCAAAAGTGGGCTGAGCTCAATGGATATCGTCTTTCCCCACAGAAAACAGTTGCGATCCACTTTTGCTGTCAACGCAAATTGCATCCAGATCCTGAACTTCGGATTTCAAATTCCACCATTCCGATTGCCAGCAATATCAGATTCTTGGGACTAATCCTGGACAATAAGCTGAACTTCTTTGAGCATGTTAAATTATTACGTACTACCTGTCTCAAAAAGATCAACATGCTAAGAGCTTTATCTGCCCATTCTTGGGGAGCAGACCGTACAGCTTTGCTATAGAGCATTGATCAGATCCCGTTTAGATTATGGTGCTCCAGTTTATGATTCTGCCCGAAGGAGTGTGCTACGCTGGCTGGATCCTATTCAACATAATGCACTGCGGATTGCAATTGGTGCATACAGGACATCTCCAACTCAGAGCCTATACATTGAAGCTCATGAGCCCCCTTTGCATCTTCGTAGAAAAATGTTATTACTTAAATATGCAGCCAAAATACAAACTTGCTATTCGCATCCTATTCAGCCATACCTTTTTAATCAACCACTGGTTAATCTCTACAGAAATAAACCAAGTAAAATCCAACCAGCTGGCCTACGGCTCCTTGAAATATCACAGAAATGGAATGTTCCTCTCCACAATAGGCAATAGATAAAGAATTACTCTCATCCACCATGGACCACCTTTCCTCAACTGACCTCTGATACCTATTTCCTTCAATGGGGAAAGAATTGCCTACCGGCAGTGACTGTGCAACAACTCCATGCTAGCCATATTCAAACCTATGCCGACTTCTTACCGATATATACTGATGGTTCCAAAACTCATTCAACTGTTGGAGCAGCAGCAGTGTTTCCCTCTGCTATCATATCAGCTTCTCTTCCACCTGAGTATAGCAACTTTTCAGCAGAACTGTATGCAATACAGTTAGCTCTAGAAAATTTGACTCTACATCCATCTGCAAAATATATAGTTTATACTGACTCTCTCAGCTCAATTAAAGCAATGCAGAATACATCACAAAAGAATCACCATATTTTAATGAAAATCAGGAGTTTGTTATTGCAGATTTATCATCGTCAACAACTAGTGAAGTTTTGCTGGATTCCAGCACATTTAAGCATAAAAGGGAATGAAGTAGCTGATACATCTGCCAAAAGTCCAAGTTCAGACCTAACTTCTGTCCCTATTCCAGCGCCCGATTATAATATCTTAATTCAAGCAACATGCATTGCACAGTGGACAGAATTATGGCATAACCAAAGGAATAACAAACTTTTCCAGCTGAAACAATACCCAAAGTTCTGGCACTCCAGCAATCAGACAGTGCGGCGGGAAGAAGTGGTACTTCACACGAATGAGAATAGGACACACCCATCTGACTCACCTCCATCTACTAATGGGCGATGATCCTCCTCAGTGTCCACATTGCTTAGAACATCTAACGGTCAAACACATTCTGATTGACTGTCCACAGTATCAACAACATCGAGCTGCAATATTTCAAAATCTGGCTAATCGTCGAGAACCATTGACATTATATCATGTCGTTGGAGAGGACGCAAGTGTTAACGAACTTTTCTGCTTTTTAAAACAAATTGGAGTGTATCATCTTATATAATAGGCTTCAAAACTGAAACTAATTTAAACTAGATTATTTTATAATACTCCTAGGAATAGGCGCACTATAGCCATAGCAGCTAATGCGCCAATAAACAACCATACCACACACACATACCTTCCTATCCTGTCTATCTTTTCTGTAGACATTGTACTCCCCAAATTCCAGTTCTGCATTCCTTATATCTGTGTGACACCACGTCTCTGAAATCCCAACAATGATCCTGCAATGCATCTTTAACCAGTGATTCCATTATTTTCTCTGGAACAGAAGTTAAACCAACAGGTCTGTAATTACTTGTGTCACCCTTTGATCCCGATTTGTGATTTGGAGATAAATTTGCACTTCTCCAATCAGTAGGGACTTTTCACAAGTCCAAGGATGCTCTCATAATTATGGGTAAGAGTTTGCTTACTTCCTTTGCTGCCTCCTTTAATATAACTGGATAGATCCCATCCACCCCAGATGCTTTTTGTTTTGTTTAATTTCAAACATTTCGCTTCCACTTTGCTCTCAGTTATTATAAAATCATTTAACTCCCTGTTAGAGTTTGATAAACGTCTGGCCCTCTCTCCTTTGAATAACTCCTCATGTTTGAATGTAGATGCAAAATACTCAAGTAGTTCGGAAGCTATCTGAGAATGATCATCTACATAAAACCATTGATATCAAGTGGACCAATCTGATTCACCCCCTACCTTTTAGAGTTTATATAAGTAGTCATTGCTGGTTTTTTTTTTTTTTTTTTGAATCCTTTGCCAAAGATTTTTCATAATCGGCTTCACTTCCCTAACCTCTTTTGTGACTTCATTACCGACTCGTTTGTATCTACCATAGAGTTCTGTGTCGCCTGACAATTTATGTGCATTCCATGCATTTTTCTTCTCTGCCAGGAGTCTCGTTAGTTTATCTGACCTCCATTTGGGCCTAAACCTAGAGCAGTATTTCTTAGTTGGAAGAAAAAGCCTAGTAGCTACCAAAATTACTTCCTTGAATTCTATCCATTTAAAATTGGCTGTCGGTAACATCATCAGTTGGTCCCACTGTATAGAACCTAAAAAATCTGAGGCCACTGTAATCGTCGCCTTTACGAAACCAAAAACCCTCCCTTTACCCCTGATGGTAGTTATATCTTTAAGTAAATCCCACATCAGTACACTGCCACCTAGTGGTTCCTTTATCTGTGAATTCTTAATGCATGAATAATCACTTCTGATAATCAGATCAAGTGTGTTACTCCCTCTTGTTGCCTTTCTAACATGCTGCTGTAGAAAACAATCATCCAATAAATCCACAAAAGCCTTGCTAGTGTGCGAGTGACCAACCCACAAATTCCAGTCTATATCTGGGAAGTTAAAATTTCCCATTAGAAGACACTCTGAATTACTTGTCCACTCTATTTCTCTGTATAATTGTTAATTCTACTCATCAGAGTCATTAAGCCTATAACGAACTCTTACCCTCGTTTCTGCTTTCCCAGTGCTTATGTCACAACAAACTGACACATTGCGCTGTCCATCTATGTGAACTGGATGCACTTCCTTAGATTTTATGTGTTTCTTAACTAACAGCATAACCCCTCCTCCTTTCCTATCCAATTCCTTGCATTATGTGCCTTCCTATAGAAGCCGATCGACAATGTGAAGGACATTCCCAAGAAAGACAACACCCAGAGCAAACACTAGAGAAACAATCAGAGGATAAAAGAATACCTAGATAATCTACAGCAGAAAATTTCACACTCAGCAAAAATTTACGCCAATACAGAGAGAGAGAGACCTCGGGGGAAAACAAACAGCCAGATCTTCTATGAAAACAAATCTTCTACAGGAACATCAAACAAGAGGACTGTCACCGATCACTCGACCAAAGAGCTATCGAGATGTTCTGGGTAAACCTATGGATAAATAATGTTGCACATAGCATCCGGTATCTCAGAATACACTTAAAAAGGAAGAAAACGAAGGACACACACAACAGATGGCAGAATCATGAGCAAGACGTCGCACAGCTGGAAAATCAAAATCACAACTACTGAAACAAAAAAGTTCTGCAGCACACAAAAGCTCCTAGCAGAGCAGCAGTTTACTTGGATGATAAGGCAACTTGACACTATTCCAGAATATCTGTCCCAAAGAATCTCCTACATGAAGGTTGTTCTTGTGTGTCGAAGGGTTTCTAGGCACAACAACAACTTATGCCACATTGCACTATATACGATCTATCAATAAATTACCTGTGATCGGTAGTCGATTTCCTGTTTGCTGGAGATAAAACACGCGTTTACGGCGAAGGGAAAAAACCTAGAATCCTCGCCTGAGACCAAATAAGTTAGCCACGTTGTGAAAAAAAAAAAAAACATAAATATTTCTCACCTCAATGATTTCACACATGTAGAGCAGCTTCCACCTATAACTCCATTCTTTGGTTTATTCCCGTTAAAAATTCGTGTCTGTTACAATCACGAATGGAATCGGTATTCATTAGTTTATTCTGATTATTTTTTAATGACCCTTAACCCGAAACGTTGTGAAATAAAACGTACTGCTTATAATACTGAAGGCTGGAGCAAGAAGGGAACTTGCCTCAAGGACATTAAAACTAGGGGCTTAAGAATGGAGGTTATACAGGGTGATTCAGGAGGAAGAGTAAATATTTTGGAAGGTTATAATATCGATTATTCTGAGTAAAACAGTTCCTATAAACATGTGTCCAATTCTCAATGGATACAGAGATACAGCTGTTTGAAACTGGCGCGCACAGCTTCCTGAATCAGGTGTGACCAAGAAGCAGTTATAACCTGACGCTGTTTGGTGTTAGGACCGGCGTGTTGTCAAGAATGTCGCACATCTTCACACATGCTGAATATGCCGATATGGTGTTTTCCTACGTGGTGGAAGTGCTACTATTGTTTTTAGAGATTATCGTCCACGGTTCCCTACCCGCAGAATACCGGATATAACAGTGTTTACTACTGGTTACAACAAACTGAGTGAGACTGATAAAATTCCCAGAGCTCATCTTTCTTCTGAACGAGTAAATGAACAAATATGGATGAAATAGAACACATTCTTCAGTCGGCAGAATGTGGTCGTACTATTAGCACACGAAGAATTTCTACGAGTATCGGTGTTCTACAGACAAGAGTATGGCGAACATTACGTGAGCAGAGTTTGTATCCATTTCACATACAGCAGGTGCAACACCTTCAACCAGGAGACGAAGCCCAGCGATTAGAATTTTGTCGATAGATAAATTCTAATCCCCGATTAATTCCATTAATACTCTTCAACGATGAAGCTATTTTCACCCGTGACGGTATCAACAACACCCGTAAATCTCAAGATGGTCAGCCGAAAATCCACATGCCACTGTAGAAACAAAATTTCAACATCGCTTCTCTGTAAATGTGTGGTGCGGTATCATCGACAATGAATTGATTGGACCTGTTCTATTAAAAATCGTCTTACAGGGTCCATTTACCTAGATTTCTGCAAAATGAACTTACACTACTATTAGAGGATGTTTCCTTGGCTACAAGGATTGGTATATACACTGGTGTGCAAAACGTAAGTACCAACACTATTTCTAAAGGTTACAACCACAATATCAAACCAAACAGTCTGTTACGATATGCATAACTCTGGCCGTTCAGTAGAAAACTGTTGCACATGAAAAATTTGAATCCTGATGAGAGGGCTCACATATACCGATAAAAGCAGCAGTTGTGTGCAAATTACCGAATGGCGAGCACGATTGTTACAGACTTCCGATTGGTTTCATACGGTGCTACCGACATAGCCAGTAGACATCATCTGGATGACTTTATCCGTGGTCGAATAATTGGGAGGCTCGAGGAAGGTCGAAGTGCGAGATGTGTGGCTCTAGAGTTCGGCATCACCCATAGCATCGTCTCACGTGCGTGGTCGGTCTTCAGAATGAAAGGTACAGCTGTTCGAAAGACCAGTGGTGATCGTCCACGAAAAACAACGCCCAATGATGGCCGCTATTTACTCCTGCAGGCCAAGAGGGACCGACGCTAGAGAGCGGGATCCATTGCAAACCAGCTACACAGGATATCGCGGTTTACTGCGGCCAGGCGACTCCACAAAGGTGGACTGTTTCCCCGACGGCCAGTACGTTGTGTCCCTTTAACACCTGCCCATCGGAGACACCGTTTACAGTGGTACATCGAATACAAGGACTAGACAGCAGCGCAATGAGGTAACTCTTTACTGATGAAAGTAGATTCAGTCTCAGCAGCGAGTCTGAACATCAGCTAATCTGGCGAGAGGTTGGCACACGGTATCACCCCGCAAACATCACTGAAAGGGATCGATATGGCAGTCGAGGTGTTCTCGTCTTGGGAGGCGTTATCTTGGATCGATGTACACAACTCCAGATACTGGAAGGCGGTACTATAACCGGTGCACGCTACTGTACTTTCATTTATTTACACAAACAAACAAATTTTATGTACAATTCCAAGATAAATATGCAATTAATTTATATACATTCTCAATATATCCATCCTAAGGGTGTGTGTGTATTCCAGTATCGGGGTGGCTCCTAGGCAAATGCCCATCTCCATCTTGTCCTCTGTGACCGTACAGAAACTCCAAATAGCGAACCTGAAAAACTGTTAGTATTTGGTGTTAGGAGTAGTCAGTTCTGTTGTTATCATCTGTATGTGCTTTTTTTTGCACAGATCCTGCACACACCGGATGTAGTGCAATATCGATGAGTGATTGCAGTCCCTCTCCCAGGTTGCCCATACCTGAGAGCCAGCAAAAAAAAAAAATAAATACAGTAATAATAAATAAATAAAATCAAGCCAAATAAATAAATAATTTAAAAAAAATAATAAATAAATATTTTTTAAAAATGAATCATATGGGATCGTTTTTTCCCTTTCCTTCCCTTTTTTTTTTAAGTTCCCTGAGCACCTGAAGCCCCTTTTTAAAGACATTAGAAGCGAAGCCTTCAAGGCTCCGAAATTGCCAGCATTATCCAAAAAAAACATTGATATTCTCTTCCGATATTTCTGGAACCAGACTCAATAGTGTGTGCCTGAATTGTACATTCTCTGAGCAATGCAGGAGAACATGTTCCCAGGTCTCAAAACCGCGACAAGTACAAAACGGGTCCAGCTCTAAACCACGCTCAAAAAGATAAGCCCTCAAGGAGCCATACCCCGTTAACAAATATGAAGTATACATTTTAGGCGTGAACCATGCATTTATAATTCGAGATGCTAAGTATTAGTAATGGCCGCATGGTGCAAGAAAGCCTATGGCTTATGCTGCACCAGCCAAAAAGAAAAAAAAAAAAAAAAAAATCCGAACAAAACAATGATAAAAACAAAAAAAATAATAATAAATAATTAATAAAAAAAAATGAAATTGAACCTATCATCCTATGCGCTTCCCTTACCCGAAAGTACTATCCAGATGACCTTTGAATTTCCCCAAACTGTCAGCCTCTATCACCCATGTAGGCAACTTATTCCAGTAATTCATAACTCGCTGGCTAAAATAAAACTTCCTGCAATCCAATCTAAACATTTCCCCCCGTAACTTGAATTTATGTCCCCTAGTTCTAGCATCATTTATAATCTTGAAAATTTCGTCCTCATTCATTTTACTGATGCCTCTCAGAGCCTTAAACACCTCAATGAAATCTCCTATAGGGTGTCTAGTATCCAAACTCTGCAACCCACATATTCGAAGTCAATCTGCATAAGAACGCCCTTTTGCCGATCTCACCAGACGAGTTACCCGTCTTTGCACCCTTTCAAGAAGCTCGATGTCTTTCTTTAGGTGCGGTCTCCATACTTGAACACAGTATTCCAAGTGTCGTCTAACATAAGCCTTATATAATGGGATTATCACGTCCCTATCTCTACTTGCAAAAGTTCGATAGATCATCGATAGGGCACCATGGGCCTTCCTTGCAACCTGTTTACAATGCTTAGAGAATTTCATGTCTGACCGTATCGTAACACCCAATTCCCTTTCCTCCAGTACTGGGTTCAGTTGAACTCCACCAAGTGAATAAGTTATTTTGGGATTACTGTTTCCCAGGTGTAATACCTTACACTTTGTTGGATTAAAGCACAGCTGCCATTTTTCTGACCATTCCTGAAGCCTATCTAGGTCTCTCTGAAGAAGCTCAGCTTGACAGTGATCATTATCTATTCTATTAATTTTAACATCAACTGCAAATTTAGACATCACGCCCTCTATCCTTTCATCAATGTCGTTTATGAAAATTAAAAAACAACAGTGGTCCTAATACTGATCCTTGGGGAACCCCACTTCTTACATCAACCGAATCTGAGGAATAGCCATTTATCACAACCCTCTGCCTCGTGCCCTGAAGCCATCCTTCTATCCATCTAAGGATTTTCCCATAGATTCCAACCTGTTCCAGCTTATAAAGCAACCGCTCATGTGGGACTGAGTCAAAAGCTTTGCTGAAATCTAAATAAACAATGTCGAAATTATTCCCTAAATCCAGCTCGTGAGGGACCCTTTCGAAAAAGCGAACCAGATTTGTTAAACATGATTTTCCCTTTACATAACCATGCTGAGTATCCTTGAGAATTTCAATTCGATCCAAATGATCCTGAATTCAACCCTTGATCATTGCCTCCATGATTTTTCCCTACTACTGAAGTCAGACTGACAGGTCGATAATTTCCAACTTCACTTTTAGAGCCACCCTTCTGTATGGGAGATACATTTGCACTTTTCCAATCCAAGGGAATCACCACAGAGTCTAGCGATGCTCGCATAATTAGCCTCAATGGTTCAATGCACTCGCTTGCTGCCTCTCTTAAGATTATAGGGTATATTCCATTAAATCCAGGAGCCTTACTGGTCTGTAGGCTCGAAAGTTTTTTCATTAAATAATCTTGCGAAATTTCAATATCATCAATTACATATTTTTCAACTTCGCTCCCACAATTTCCCATTGCCACAAAAGGTTGGGTCACGAGTAGGTTTTTCACTGTGCGGTCGCATGTTTTCAGGCTCCTGTTCGATGAATAGTTTAGAGGATTATGCTCAACATCTTGTCGAGTTTCTGATATCCAGCGAATCAGTTTCTGGTGTGCTTTTTGCTGAGGCAAGTTGTACCTACTAAATGATCAGGTAAACAACTTTATTCTCAATTTAAAAACTTGAATACATATCATATTTTGTTCAGCAAGCATTATAGCCAGCGGAATGCTTTCCAGCACAAAGTCACGTCGACCAGCATTTTAGAGATCACCTAAATTAGGTCAACCGGCAGGTGGTCTGTATACTTTGTCTCACTGCAGCGGACATCGGCTACCCGCTGGGGCACTTAAAGAAGGGAAAGTCGTGCTAACGCTAAATATAACTGATTAAACACTCCTCACATAGGAGGAAGTGCTTTTATTGCCTGGCAGTTGAACACTAAAAATAAGGAACTTGAGAAACTAAATAGAATTTGCAGTAATTTTTCTAATAAATAAAAAAATAAACAAAAATAATAAAAATTGCAGAAGCCTTCCGCCCCAACTGTAGTGCTACCTTAAACATTTGTTCTTTGCCAATTCTCCCTCTTTTTAATAATCATTATGCCTGGTCGCGCAAGCCAACAAACTTGTGATTGCTGCGCAAAAAATATTAAAGTCTTTTTGATCTGTAATGGCCCCTGCAAAAGAAGCCTGGGGGAGTGCTGTTCTGGAAGATCTACGATTCCAAAGATAAGTTCCACGGCTCGATCTGGATACTACTGCAGCCAATGCAAAAGCAGCATTTTAAGTGCTGGAAAAACAACGCAGAGAGAGACAGCACAACAACTGACCAATTCTCTCACACTCCTGCTGACTTGTCGAGGAGCTACAATTAGGAGAAATCTACTGCCCAGAAAAGGGAAAGAGAAGCAGTTGTGAACCCAAGGATTCACAACAATTGAATCGCTCGCACCCGGACGTGACTGAAGAGACCAGCAAAGAGGTGAACAAAGATGCACATAAAGAAACAAACGAAGTGCCAGAACCAGCTGCAAACCCGAACCCCACTCTACCCCCTCTAACTGGAACCCCAGTTGACCAAATTATGGCTATCCGAGGGACGCTTGAGGAGTATGTGGGAAAATCATCGAAAATTACTGCTGCTATCCGCACTGACCTCATTACCATATTCAGCAAGATGGAGACGGTATTTTAAACCTCTATGTCGAATACGAAAAACTGCAAGCGAAATGGGAGGTTCGCCCTCAGAAAGGGGGAAAACAAATGCAACAACGCCCCCCTACCTTTGCGGAGGCGTTGCGGAATGGCGCTAAAGTAGCATCCCATAAACCAGATGGACCCCAAACCAAAACACTAACAAGAAAGACAGAATCACATATAATCCTGATTAAGCCGACAGAAGACGCGCAGCTTGACACAAGTGACGCTGTAAAGGAGACCTTAACCAAAAATCTAAAATACCAAATGAAGACAATCCAGATCAAAAGTCTGCGGAAGACTAGACACCCAGGTGTGGTAATTGAAACCAACTCCAGAGAAAAGGCACAAACAATTTTAAGTAATGAAAATATGACCAAGTACGGTTTAAAGGCAGGGGCTCCCAAGAAAAAAGAACCCTCAATTGTCTTATTTGACATACAGCAAGGTGTAACCCCAGAAGAACTCAAAGAGGAAATTTACCACAAAAATCTAAGTCTGCACATACCTGAGGATACAGTGGAAGAAGACATTAGCCCAAAATACAGTACTAAATCTAAAACACATTCAAATGTCAATTGGGTAATCCAGCTCTCCACGCGAGCATGGCAAATCTTAGAAACACAGAGTCGCATTTTCATAGGCTGGGAAAGCCATAGGTTTAAGGAGCATATTTCAGTTACGAAATGTTACAAGTGCCTTCGCTTTGGCCATACATCACACACATGCAACCAGTGTGATTCAACATGTGGCCACTGTGCCCAGAAAGGGCACAAGTACAGAGACTGCCCAGCAAAAGACCAGCTCCCAGTCTGTGCAAACTGCAAAGCAGTGAAAGCTCCTCATCAACACTCAATCAGGGATGGGAACTGTATGGTATACCTGAAAGCCAAAAGCCAATACCAAATGAAAATCAACTATGGATAGAGGCCCCTCTACAAACTGCCACCATGAAATAAAAATAGTTCAACTGAATGCACAAAGAGCGAGGCTGGTAGCTGACCAACTAAAAGTGAAAATAAAAGAAAACCAAATTGATGTGGCCTTATTACAGGAACCGTATGTTCACTCAGGTGTGGTCACAGGTTACCCTGCATCCTATAAAATGGTCTACTTATTTAAAATAATTAAATGCACAAGGCATAATACATTAAGAGTTTAATATCTATATAATATCGGTGTGTAGATACACCATAGACAGCTCTTAAAAAACTAAAAAAATAGTTGTTGTGGGCATCATTTGCTCTTTCTTATATTGTGCTCTGCCTTCACGACGAGTTGCCATGATACTGCACTACCTCAAATAAGTAACGCTTCACTAATAGAGAAGACTATTGTTACTTATTCTCAGTGAGTACCACCACCCAGACATGTTTCAAGGCTATTGGCCTATCAGCAGTGTGAAGTGCGAGTGAAGGCAGAGCACATCAGTGGGTGTGCTCTGCCTTCACTCGTCGTGAAGGCAGAGCACAATATGAGAAAGAGCAAATGATGCCCACAACAACTACTTTGTAGTTTTTTAAGAGCTGTCTATGGTGTATCTACACACCGATATTATATAAAATGGTCTACTGTAAAACCGAAACCCCATGGACACCAATAATCATCAGAAACCCAGAAATCAGCACAACAAAGATTACACTACTCTGCACTGCAAACAGTGCCTATGCACATATCATAACTCAGTTAGGGTCTTTGTTCCTGTTAACAATATATACTCACCCTGGTGAAGACATCACCCCAGCGATCTCAACCATTCAGACGGCTCATGAGACTCTCCGAGGGGGACGACTACTAATAGCCATGGATGCAAACTGCAGATCTCTGCTCTGGCACAGTCGCACCCCTGACAGATCTGCACAAAGAAATGGTGCAAAACTAGAAGAATTCTTCCTAGCCACAGGCCTCCAAGTAATAAACCGACCAGATCAACTTCCAACTTACAGCGGCCCCCTTTGGGAGAGCACCATAGATGTTACAGCAGCCATCCCAGACATTGCCAACAAACTAGCCAAATGGACTGTACAAGAAGCCTGGACCACGTCAGACCACAGAGCGATATCATTTTCTCTGGTTCGCTCTGTGGAACGTACCCCTCCGATCCCACAAGATGTGATACGGTACAATTCAAAAAAGGCAGACTGGCAACGTTTTCGGACTGAGCTAACAAGAACACTCCCTGCAGACGATTGCGTACAGATTATTACCACTGCCATAAGATCTGCATGTGTTCTCTCCATCCCACGCAGAAGGCCCTACCGGAATGCAGTTCCCTGGTGGAATCCCCAACTACAGGATCTCAGAAGAGTCCACCATGCAAGAAAAATGTTCCAGCAGGCTCGATCAAGGCTACCTCCCCATGAGGTAGATGCCACCAGGGAGGCTTACCGCATTGTCAGAAATGAATACACAAAGCTAATTCCTAAAAGTAAAAAGCAAACGTGGCAAACCCTGGTATCCACTTGTGGGAATAAGGACCACTGGGGCATCGTTTTCAAGATCGTAACAAACAAGCTGCCGCGAGGAGAGGTACTCGATACGACACTAAAGATGGATGGCTCCTCTACTTACACCTGGAAGGATAGCATTAACAATATTCTAGACACCATTTATCCCATTGAAGCTGCAGCTATTACTCAACAACAACAAGAAATAGTAGATGAAAATCACAACTATCATCCTGCCTCTGTGGAATCCCCCTTCACTAACATTGAGATGGACTGGGCAATAAACAAAATGAAAGTAGGAAAAACACCTGGTGCTGATCTGCTGGAAGTGGATGTGGTTAAAAAATTTGCAGAATGCTATCCTGTTACTCTCCTAAGCCTTCTAAATAGGTGCCTGACAGAAGGCACCTTTCCAACATCCTGGAAAACGGCAAGCCTGAAATTTATATTGAAAAATCCCGACAAGCTACCACAAATTCCAACCTCCTACCACCCGATTGCCTTGCTCTCCGTAATGGCCAAGCTACAAGAACGCTTGCTCCTATTTCGCTTAACCGCCAGATATGAAGAACAAAAACTTCCAAGTGACAAGCAATTTGGATTCAAAGCAAGTAGCAGCACAGAAGATGCCATTAACAGATTAATCACTCAAGCAACTCACACAGCCTTGAAGCACTCCCTTGCAATCATGGTAGACTTCGCTGGGGCCTTTGATCGACTATGGTGGCCCAGTGTTCTTCAGAGGCTTCGGCAATCAAATGTTTACAACAACCTATACAACAGTTTAAGGTCATATTTAACTGGTAGAAAAGTCCAAGTTACCAACAGATTCCAGACAGTGACTAGGTACATCGATCGAGGCTGCCCGCAGGGCTCTGTGTTTGGCCCTTTCCTCTGGGCTATTGTCTTGGATGAGTTCCTGGGCATGGACCTGGGAGGTGTTGAGTCCTTGGCCTTCGCGGATGATCTTGTCCTTTTGGTATGTGCTAACACCAGAACGAACCTGGAGAAAATGGCAAATGGATCACTGGTAAAACTTCAGAACTGGGCAGCCCTGCACAACCTTACCATTTCAGGAGACAAAACAAAGTCCATACTCCTTAAAGGCAGGCTACAAATCACAAGACCACCTACAATAAAATTAAACTTTATGCCCATACGGCTGCACACTGAAGTCAAGCTCCTAGGTATTTTCTTAGACTCGGGGCTTACCTTCCACCACCACCTAAAGTATCTAGCCAACAAAATTCAAAAGGTACAGTGCTATGATAAGGTGGGTCAGCAGGGCAGACTGGGGGCTGAAGCACAAAGCTCTTACTCTGATATACCAAGTGGCATACGTGCCAATTGTGTGTTATGGTGCCTCCATCTTTTACCGAAAAGCCATCCTAGCAAGAAAAACGTAAGCTGGATTCAATCCAGAGATTCATGCTCCTTTCAATTTGCAGGGCGTGCCGCACCGTCAGCACCCCTGCTCTGCAGGTATTAACTGGATGTCAGCCACTATACTTATAAGTGGTTAAAAGAGGGCTTTTTTATCACTTAAGGAAGGGAGTTCCAACCCAACTGCTGAATTTTCAACTTGACACCACAAACGGCACCAGGCAGGAAAGACAACGGATAACCCAACATCTACAAGAGATATGGCAACATGACTGGGACACTACAACAAAAGGGCCCATCACAAAACGATTCCTTCCATCCATAAGTTCAACTCACCCAGAACCTCCACCCTGGTTTTCGCCTGCCCTCCATGTGACCTTTATCATCACCGGCCATGGATCCTTCCAACAAAAACTGACCGCCATGGGAATCGAGAATGATTCATGTTGCCACTGCAGCGAAGAGGAGTCCTGGGGGCTCCTCATGTATGAGTGCCCCAGCTACGACAACATTAGGCTCAAATTCCTCACCACAGTACAGAGAAACCCTCGCAATCAAGAATCCACTCTGCTACTCGAGGAAGATACCTATAAGGCATTAACCACCTACGCGCAAGAAACATTTTCACTTAGGCGAGCTAAGATTGCAGAACTCAGAGCCCAAGAACTAAACCGGACCGACGTGGGATAACTCTCCATTCCCCCGGAAAAACGCAGACGTAATCATGCAAACCGTAATAGGGTAGGATCTATTGCAGGCACCATCCAAGGTGCGGGATGCTGACACTCCTCGGAGTGCGGGATTTAAAAGTCATCGCAAACCCGAAATGGGTAGGATATACTGCTGGCACCGATCTAGGTGCGGGATTGCTGGCACTGACCTCAGTACGGGATCTACAGGCACTATGCCATTGGCAATTACACAGAGGCAGCTGTTCCCTGTGACTTTTAAACCCACACTCTTTCCTATACTTCGCCTAAACTAGGGTGGATTTATTCTCTCCTGTCAACCCACCCAAATTCATTCTCCCTCTAATCCTCTCTTCTTCTATGCCCCTCTCTCTCTCTCTTTTTTTTTTTTTTTTATTTATTACTTTTTTTTACTTATTTTATTTTATTTTTTGTCTCCGTCAGGAAGCTCAGGCAACCCTGGCGGAATATAGCCAGAGTATGATGGGCAGCCTGGCTCACCTCCCGGTGGTGGTGGTGGGCAACGTGGGGTTCCCTTAGGGGCCTTGCGGCTAAACAGCCAGAGAGAGAACAATAGACAACAGCACAACTCTGTCACAATCCAGACACCACACTTTTTCTGGCTTTTACAGAGATTCTGTAAATTCATCACAAAGTACCATGGTGCAGATGTGGGAAACCACCGGTGGCTCCTTCCACAAAACACTATGCCACAAAAGGTTTTTCATTTGTAAATATCGATGCAAAATAACTGTTGAGTTCATCTGCAACGGCAGCTGGTGTATTTATTACTATCCCCTTTCCCTTACGTAAAGGTCCGATCTGGTTTGTCCTGCTCTTCTTGGCATTTATATATGTGAAGAATTCTTTATCCCCCCCCCTCTTTGCTCTGTTTGCTAGTGATTTCTCATAAACTGCCTTTGCCTGTCGAACCTTTTCTGTGGTCTATTACAGATCTTTTAGCTGTTATAGGCTTCAGTACTTTTTATTGCTCTGTAACCTTTCCATGCCACCTTTTTCTGCTCAAGTAATGCGGCAACTTCACTATTCATCCAACTTGGAACCCTCCTCGTGGAGTATTTTGTTTTAATGGTATATACGCATTCAAGGCATCTGTGATTAATGTTTTAAAAGCGTACCACAGTTCAATTGTATTCATTCTCTGCGCGATATCTACCCAGTTAATAGAGGCCATGTAGTGCCTTAAGGCATCGTAATTTCCTTTTCTGAAATTAAAACCCATTCCTTTGCCTTTTACTGCTGCTACCTCTCTCATCAGTCGTAGAACTCCGTGATCACTTCCTGCTACTGGATCCTCTACTGCCAGCCCTGTTATATCATCTGATTCATGTGTGATGATGAGGTCTAGGATATTCTTTTCTCTAGTACTTTCCCTGACATGTTGATACAAATAACAGTCATCTAGTTGATTTAAAAATTTTGTTCCCCATGTCGAGTTTCCTTCCCATTTACTCCAATCAATTAGAGGCAAATTGAAATCACCCATAATAAGGCATTGACGCTTACTTGCCCATTCCATTTGCATGTAGAGGCTTTTGTCATAATCTTCACACTCACTTGGTCTGTAGATTACTCCTACTCGCATTATACCTTTGTTTCCAACTATCTCACACCATACAGACTCTATACTAGCATGTGAAATGTCTGAATCCGGGAAAGCTACCGTCGCACTCAGGCTGCTTCTGATAAGAAGCATTACCCCATCACCCGTTCTATCTACCATATCCTTCCTAAATACATTATACAAGCCGTACTGAAACTCATCATCCCCAATTTCCGGGTGGCACCACGTCTCTCTAAGCCCTATTATGTCCGCGTTACTTGTTTTAACCAGCAGTTCGAATTCGCTCATTTTATTGACGACTCTTCTAACATTACTGTAAAAACAATTAAGATTTACTGTTCTTGTATATTTAACAACCCTAACACAACCCTTGAAGTTTTTTAGGCTCTTCTCTGATATTAGCTACCCGCTCACGTGAAAATTCTTTGCCCCCAGAACATCTAGATAATGCGTCCAGTTGGGGTTACAGATAAGAACTCTTAAGGTATGTGCAAGAGATACATTGACCAATATTATCAGATAAACGCGTGTCAGTATTACCCACATCCCCCCCCTCTAGCTAGCAGTTTCCCTGAACCTTTAACGTATCCTCAATAATACTGGCAAAAACTTTTGCACCACCTTCGTTTAAGTGTATCCCGTCTCTACAAAACAAATTCCTTCTACCTACAAGTGTGGGCCATGCTGATAGAAATTTACCTCCCAAAGCTTTGCAGATTCCTTCAAGTCTTGAGTTAATCCACAAGGCTCTTAACATATAATCCCTCCTATCGGATCTGGGCAGAATTGCAGACACATAGACATTATGGCCTAGCTCGCGGCATTTCCTCAGCATGGTCCTGTATTTTTCCAACAAATCGACAGATCGTGTACGTTTAATATCATTTGTCCCCACATGAATAATAATATTCTCTTTACTCCCCTTAAAATCGGACAATCTGTTGGTGACATCATCAACAGTTGCTCCCGGCAGACATACCCTGGTTCTGGTCCACCTATCCTTATTACAAAAAAATATTCCCCGTTTCCCTGACAATGGAGTCTCCTAATAAAACAATGTCCTTTTTAACCAGAGTAGTTCGCACTTGGTTTTTCTGTTTTGAGGCTCGAATCGGGTGTGCATCACTTGGTAGATTGCTGGAGTGTTGGGTCCCTGACGAGCTCCCAGATGCATTATTCTCAAGGGCAAGCACCCGTTTTGTCAGGGACTCAAATTGTTCCATCAATGCACCAACTTTTAATTTAAGATCGGTGAACTCCTTACATCGATCACAAAGAAAAGAATCCCCAGGTGAGGTAGGATTAGTCACCAGGTCGACCTTGGAAAACATTCCACAGGTTCCACAACGGATTAAATCATGACTCACCCGTAAATCGCCATCTGCTATTTCCGTGTGAGTCACGATACCCTGTGACGTGTTTAAGGCAGATGTCGTAACTACCATTATAAAATTAAATAAATATCAATGAAAGTAACTTTAAAAAATTATATCTATAATATTATTAAAATCAAACAGTTACAGGAAAACCTATAACAAAATAATCCAACAATATCTAAATAAATTTGTTTACTATACTCGTGGCATTTGAGTTGCCTTCAGCAAGCCTTTAAATATGTAACACATCACTTTCCAGACTGCTATATAACTCGATAGAAGCAGTGCCATAATTGCCTTCACATATGATCGCAGTTGCTGTTAACCTGTTAGTCTGTGTATTCCCCTCCATCCCCACAAAAATTACATTTAATGACCCACCTAATGCTACCTTGTTATCATCAGCAAATATTCTTGCACACCTATTTAAGTATATTCCATCCCTATAAAAACAGTCTTGCCTGTTAATAACGACAGACCATGCTATGAAAAATTCTACCCTCGTTAGCCTTGCACAGTCTCTCCATGGCTGAATTGAAGTGGAGGGGGGGGCTCTATCATGTATTTCAGCCTATCATGTCTGTAGACACTTTCAAATTTAACCTGAATTCGTGATTTTTCCTCAGTATTGTCCTATATCTGTTGAGTCCTTGAGTGAGGCTGTCATAGACATTCTCTCAGATATGTCAAGCTGAGCTTGCTACCTGGGAGTCTGAAATGCTGATGGTACTGATATTCAGGTAACACTCAAGTCAAGTGGACCGAATTTCAGCAAAGTCTAGTTCTGTGGCAGCTAAATCCTCTGCTTGCACTTTCACTATGATAGGGCTGTTAGTAACCTTGGATAGAACTAGGGCAGTGCAAGGGTACTTACCAGCACCTCCATAGCCAGGTGGGCAGGAGCAGCAGTGCGCAGCACACGCCTCCTCACCAGACGGGGGTTCGAGCCCTCGACCACCAAACACGGAGGATGCGGAAAGGTCAGGGAATGACCACCGCACGTCCCCGGAGCAACATGGCCTTAGCCACTAATGCTCCTAAAAAAAAAAAAAAAAAAAAAAACCCCAAACAATGAGATGAACGAGGATCTAAAGCTTGCCATGCTCAATCCACTCAGCGAAATTGCAAAGAAACTCGAAAACTTGATGAACAACGAGGCTTCTGCAACTTAATGAGAATGGCCAATGACAAGCAAAAGATTCTACTCATGCATGTAATTTGGAGTCTGTTATCTCCCAATCATGAACCAATTCAAGTGTTCTTGACCGGTTCAACTGGTTGAGGAAAAACGTTTATCCAAGATCACCTCCCATGATCCTTTGCTTTAAATGCCATAAAGCATTTAAAGCAAAGCCACATAAAAGCAACGACAATGAAGAGCTCATACTAGATCGTAGTATGAGCTCTTCTTGTTTTGGCTGATGCTGAATAAGCTTGCTTTCTTGCATCATATGCCTCTACTAATGCTAATTCAAATATTTAAAAGCACTATCCAAAAGTAAACCACTTAACTCAGGAGCCCTGACTAAGCGCGTCCGCTCACCTCGAATGCCAACACTGAAATGTCAGCTTGTTCAATGAATCTCTTTGTGGTCAGGCCATATTGACTGTCATCCCATTTTGTTGCCATGTTCTTGTTAGCTCTCTCCAAATTCTAAACTTTTCCCGTTTTATATCATTTGCAGGATCAAATGTTATGTTGTGCACAGTAATCGATAGACCCTTCTTTAGTTTCTACAGCATTCCACGATATGTAATGCATAGATCTAAGGGCATCACTCCTCCTAAGACTTGTAGGGCATTGTTTGAACTGGTTCTAGGAATATTAAGTATCGTCAGTATTACGGATCTCTGCAAAGAAATTAACTTAATTTTCATCTTTACTTTGATAACGTTTTTGTGCCAGACACTAGCTGCATTGGATACTAAAGGCAGGAAAATTGTTTTGTGATTTAGTAATAAAGTTTTCTTAGACAGGCCCCAATCTTTCCTGGAAATCCTGACCACCGATGCAGTAAAATTTCGAATTTTGTTCTTTAAATTAGAGACATAGGGCTGGAAACTCATCCTATCATCTAATAGAACACCTAGATATTTGGTCTGAGGTACATAACGTATCTGTCTATTATTGAGTAGGTCTGTTATAGTTAAAATGTTAGGCGAAAGTCATAAAGAAACCTCAAAAGATAAAGTTTGTCTTGCTTTGAGAAATTTTCGATTTTTTAGTATTGGCCCAGGATAACAAATCATCGATAATAGGTTGCATCTTCTCTTCAAGGATTTTTCATGACCTTCCTTAGACATCCACCGCCAAGTCAACAGCGTAAGGAATTTTGAGTACAATCTGATGCGTTCTCAAGAGCCATTGATCCAGGACTGCATTTCAGAGGAGAGGCCACAACACCGACCCCTGGGGAATCCTCTGGAAACCTGAGAATTATTATTTTTCCTTTTATGAAAACACCAAACACGAGAGGTATTAGAACCTATAGTACTTAGTACTGTGCTTGAGTAGGAGGTTGAGAAGATGAAAGAAGATATTTGTTGACATTAGACCTGAACTTCTGTGCACTGTAATTTTCAGGAAATACGTATGAAGGAAGGTTGTTCCAGAAAACGGCAGTTGAATGAATAAATGAGGAAGATGAAAAGTTGGTTCTGTGGGTTTCAAGTTGGACAGTAAATGGATGTTGGCTGGTGGCGGCACGTGTTCGGACTGTTTTGAAAGAGAGAGCGGGAATTATAGAAGCCAATTCAGAAGAACAGTGCCCATGGAAGTATCTGCAGAAGATGCATGCAGCAGAAACAGTACGGCTATGAGAAAGCGAGTGGAGATGTATGTATGTATGTTCCCTGTTTATGGCGGCCCTAGGCATATGCCTATCTCCACCTATTGTTTCTATGAGGAAATAATCCCTGTTCAATGGGCCTGACATAGTATTAACACACTACAATACTTAGGGTCTCAGAGACGCAGTCGTCCAGTGTGGACGCACGTTTTCCGCGCTCCTGGGTTTTGTCTCTGAATGTGTTTACAGTGCCTGTTAGTTAATGAAAAGTGTACTAATTAGAAGAATTACTACAGGGGATCTCAGGGTGAGAAACCTTTGCTCATTTACTGGGAACTTTGCAGGTTATTTGCGTTTTCTATCTGTATCCTTTGCTGCCAGACCGTACTGGTCACCATGCGGCTGACAGCAGGGCTATAGAGAGGCACCAATTACACTGTGGTTGCCACGCAAATACCCTGCACTTGACTTGGGAGGCTCGTGTGACAATGGAATGTATACCCCCTTGTGTGACAAGAATGTGTAGCATTCCCCTCCAGCGCAGGACTTAGTGAGTAAACACATCTACTGTATTCCTTCAGTTGTGACCTTGACGGCCGCATTTCACTAATTGCGAATGTCCATCTAAAGGCACTATACAGAGTATGTATTTGCACTTGACTGGGGAGGTGTCCCAATCAGAGTAACAGTGAATAGTGCTCTGCCCCAAAATTGAAACTTTATTGTGGACTTAAATGCAAGGAACAATGATTCTAGTGTTTCCCCCCCCCCCATCTGCCATAGACTCTCATGGACGGATCAAATCATCGTAACTACACCATTAGTGTAAAAACTGTGTTCACCATTATAACCTCCGTCATAGAAAACCCCAACAGAAATTAGTTTGATCTCTCAAAGACTAGTTTCACTCTCGGGCGTTCCCACCCCCCCACCAAATTGTAACGGGGGAAGTTAAAAACTTGAACTGAACGTTGTCAGGCAACAAATTTCGCCACGGACTCACGGTTGGCATCATTTGCTATCATCGCAAAGGCTCTTCCGGACGGAGAGGTCCTGAACACGTTAATCCGCAACAGCCTCGAGGATCCGAAGTCAGATACCAACTGGGACAAAATGAATAATTCAAATCAGAAAATCACAGAACAAACTATGGACGAAGAAAAACTAACAAGAGGACATCACAAACAAGATCAAAACGACGAATTGCAAATAATAGAGCAAAGTGGAGACTGCAACGTTGCACTGCCACAGCCAACGCCCAAAAAGAAGTAAAAGAAATACGCCACCCCGAAGTTGGGAAGGGAGACAAGATCTCAAGGCGAACATAAAGAACAACAAGATAAAGAGGATGTACGAACAGAAAACAACGAAGAAGCAAGCAAACAGCCTTAATCCCCAAACATTGACCCCAGGCTGCCGGAAGGCTCTGTGCTAGACCAGGTACTGGCCCTTCGGGTGGAGCTCGAAAACAAACTAAAAGAGTCAACGAACAGAATCACTGCAGCCCTCAGAGGCGAGATTGTGGGAATCTGGACTAAACTAGAAACAGTCCTCCACAAGGTCAACAGCGAGGCAGAAAAAAACGCGGCCAAATTAGAGGCCTACCTGGAATGTAGGGGCACACAAATGCAACAGCACGCCGCCCCTACCTACGCAAATGCTCTGAGGAACCCACCAACTGTAATAAATATACCAGCTAAGGAACAACCAGAGAAAAACACGCTACTCCCAACGACTAACCTTGTAATATTAAGACCCAAAAGCACCGAGGAAATTAGTACAAGTGACGAAATCAAAAACAAACTAATAAGCACTATGAAGGACGACTTCCAGCAAACAAGAATAAGAGGAATACGCAAACTAAGGAGCGTAGGACTCGTGATCGAAACCGAGTCAAAGCGAGAGATGCAAGAGATAATTGAAAACCCCAAGATTGCTGCCCTGGGCCTAACAGCTGAGCCAACAAAAAGAAAAGGTCCGGCGATAATAATTTATGACGTGGGCAAGGATGTCACACCTAACCAACTAGCGTCTGAGCTGTACCACAGGAACTTACAGAGCAAAATCCCGGGAAAGGACCCACAAGAAACAGTAATACCCAAATACTTCATACAAGCGAGAAACGGAATAAATAAAAATTGGGTAGTTGAGCTTACCCCGGAGGCCTGGAAGGTCCTGAAAGACCAAACAAGGGTTTTCATTGAATGGGGAAGCTACCGCTATCACGAACGAGTAATCATACCGAAATGCTACCGTTGCTGTAAGTTTGGCCACACGACACACACATGTGCGCAAACCACCCCAACATGTGGCCACTGTTCTGAAAAAGGCCACGATTTTAACGCCTGCCCCCACAAAGATAAGGAACCCACCTGCGTTAACTGCAAGACTATGAAATTAGACCACAAGCACTCACTTAGGGACCCAAAATGCCCTACATACCAACGAACAAAGATCTTATACCAAAGCAGGATCAACTATGGGAACGAGAATTAAGAATTATAACACAAATATGCTGAAAATAATCCAAATTAACGCACAACGGGCCAGATCAGTGGCTGACCAGTACGGACCAAAGCCGAAGACAAAACTTGGATGTCATTATAGTTCAGGAACCGTATACACATCTAAAGCGGGTCGCAGGGTACCCACACAATTATAAAGTGATCCACACGGATGACGACACCCCATGGGCTGCCGTTCTGGTAAGAAACACCAACATCAGCGCAACTAAAATCACACAGCTGTGTACTCCATGGGCTGCTTGTGCACAACTTGGCACAGCATTAGGATCTCTATATGTCGTGGCACTCTACTGCAGACCGGGACAAGATATAGGCTTTGCAATCGACTACCCCCGATGCCTACAGGACATCCTACCAAATCAAAGAGTCATCATTGGAGCTGATGTCAACTGTCGCTCCCCGGCATGGCACAGCCTCACCCCAGACAGGCGAGGAAATGGACAACTCTTAGAAGACTACCTTGCAGGATCCTATCTAACTGTACTAAATCGACCCCACCATCTGCCAACATTTTCGAGCACCCTCTGGGAGGCCACAATTGATGTCTCCCTGGCCACCGGGATATGGCCGGACATGTGACTAATTGGAGGGTGGAGGAAGCATGGACCACCTCAGACCACCGGGCAATAACCTTTTCAGTTGAAAGACAACTAACAAGAATAACTCAAACAAACCAACCACAAATGAGATATGCAGTCGCAAATGCAGACTGGACACTGTATAGAGAGTTGCTCACCACGGCAATTAGACACAATCTGGAAAACATAAACCCCCGGAGCGACCCGCATGACCTTCAGAGGGAAACTACAAAATTATTACGAAACATCAGTGATCGAGTGATAAAAAAAAAAAAAACCCAAAACCTGGCACAGTACCCTGGTGGACACCAGAAATTGCAGTACTACGACGACAAATGCAAAAAACAAGAAAAGACTTCCAGAGAGCTCGCAGAACCTGGCCCGAAGATGAGGTGGAGGTCTTGAGACAACATTACAGAGAAGCTAGGAACCGTTACACAGACACCATAAAAAAAAGTAAGAAGGGTTCTTGGGAGCGCCTAGTGTCTACTTCTGGAAACACCGACCCCTGGGGCATAGTCTACAAGGTGATAACCAATAAGCTTCCCAGGGGCGAGGTCATTAGTACTACCAGGACACCGGAGGGAAACCTAACGACCACTTGGGAGCAGTCAATGGGCAACATACTGGACAAAATCTTCAAGGAACCAGCAATATTAACCATGCAAGAACAACACAAAATTTGCAAGGACAACGCAGTCTATAACACCTCGACAATTGAATCCCCCTTCACCCTGGAAGAACTCAGTGAGGCTGCCACCAAGATCAGAAATCGCAAATGCCCAGGACTGGACATGATCGAACCAGAGATCTTGAAGAAAACTGCAGAATTTGCACCGCAATTACTACTTACTCTCTACAACAGGTGCCTGGAAACAGGCAAATTCCCCACAGCATGGAAAACAGCAAACACCAAGTTGTTACTTAAAAATCCTAACAAAAAACCGGACTGCCCAGAGTCATATAGACCTATTGCACTGCTCTCAGTGGTCAGCAAACTATATGAGAGACTGCTGCACAAGCGAATCAAAAACCACTATGAGAGGACAAACCTGGCGGCTAGGAATCAGTTCGGATTTAAGCCGGGTTCCTCCACAGTGGATGCACTTGGAAACCTGCTTCGGAAGGCACAGGAATGCAGAAAAAAATACCTACTAGTCATTTCAATTGATTTTGCTGGGGCGTTCGACTCATTATGGTGGCCGAGCGTCCTAGCCAGACTAAGGGTGGCTGCAGTCCCTATCAACCTATACAAGGTAATGGAGGACTACCTATCTTGCAGGAAAGTAGAAATAAATGCCAACTACCAAAAAGTCACAAGATCTGTACACAGGGGCTGCCCGCAGGGGTCTGTCTTGGGGCCACTCCTTTGGAATATGGTTCTCGACGAGCTCCTGAACCTGGACCTGGGGCTGATCGGAGCCCAGGCCTTTGCAGACGACCTTATTCTTACCATTGAGGCTGACTCAAGAGCCCAACTGGAAACTACCGCAAACCAAGCTCTGCAGAAAATACAAAATTGGGCTACAAGAAGCCAGTTAAGAATTTCACCGACGAAAACCACATCTATTCTACTAAAAGAAACCCTGCAAATACGGCGTCCACCCCAAATTAAAATAGAAGGTGTGACCATTAAACTTGCCAACCAAATGAAATATCTAGGAGTTATCCTAGACAAAAACTTATCCTTTCAACCTGACCTACAATATATAAGGACGAAGATAAGACGTTACTCGGCACTGGTGGCGAGGGTTACGAGAAAAGACTGGGGATTAAAAAAAACAGCACTAATGTTGTATTATAAGGCAACCCTCATCCCTGCGATAACTTATGCTGCTGCAGTGTGGTACAGCAAAACGACGCTTGCAGTCAATAGGAGAACTCTGGATACGATACAAAGGACCATTTCACTAACAACCACACGAGCATGCAGAACAGTAAGCACACCAGCGTTGCAGGTGCTTGCTGGAGCGCTCCCCCTCGATTTGGAGACTGTAAAAGCTGGCTTGCTCTTCCTGCATGCCAGGGGGGTTGCTGCCACCTTCCAGGATTTCATAATTGACCCAGCGAGTAGTACAAAAACAGAAAAAGTCCGATTACAGGCTTACCTACTTCGGGAGTGGCAACAAAGATGGAACGATACAACAAAAAGAGAAATCACAAGAAAATTCCTTCCCAACCTCAGCAAAATATATCCCAAGCAACCAGCCTGGTACTTTCCGGGGAAGCATTTGACTTCGCTCCTTACTGGTCATGGTCCCTTTAAGGTGAAGCTGCTTGGGTTCTGCCTTGTTGAGGACCAACTGCACATGTGGGGAGATCGAGAACTGGAACCATTTGGTCTACGACTGCCCAGAATACGAAGATCTCAGAGGCATCCTGATCACAAAGATACACTACCTTCCGAAAGGACTGGAATCCCACTTCATTGACACACAAGAGGAATACAGAGCACTTTCTCAATATGCGCAGGACCTCTTCGAGAGGAGAAAACTGCTAATTACCATAAATCGTGTCTGAAGAAAGATCACCACAAGTTAAACTGTACAAGACCATAAAATACTATCCAACAGAGTTACTACAGAGAAAAACCTTGAGACAAGTGAGTGAAAAACACAAGGACGGAGCTTACCCCATGAGCGACTGGACTGAAATCGACTCAATATTGAAGAAAAGAGACTTAACGCAGCACAGCTGCCAAACGCCATTTGGCGACTTGAAGAGGGCACCCTAGCCTCCTTCATCTTTAATACCTATATCCCCGGTGGGGGGGGGAGAGACGATCTTACTGTCTCATCCCCTTCTCGCCATTCCCACTTTCCCTTCTGGTGGGGCATGGGCATGCCCCACTGTGACTTGGAGTTGCCTCCTCTCTCGACTCCATACTTCTGTCTTTTCCCCCCAGACTTCAGTCTCCCCACCCACTCTACCTGCACATACGCAAGCGAATGCCCTACACATCGGAATTGATTTAATCATCTCCAAATTACGTTTTTCGCCCATACACTCGGCGTTTCAAAAATTTAGCGTTATTCCCCATAGAATTTACCAAAAAAAAAAAAAAAAAAAAAATATATATATATCTTAGTTTATTTTTTAACTTTTTTTTTTTTTTTTTAGGTCCTAGCCGCCAAAATCTCAGGAAATTAAGCGGCAGGACCTTCCAGAGTAAATCTTAGTCTACTGGTGTTTCCTGGTCTGGCTCCACGGGGCAACGTTGGGCCTCAGTAGGGGTCCAGCGGCTAAACGACCAGATGAACAACGGTACATGACATGACACATATACAATATCCATACACTTTTAAATCTCTGGCATTTCCCAGCGAACTGGTTCACTCACAATGAAAGCAACGCGGAGATGGGGGAAACCCCTGGTGCCGTTTGACCCTAAACACACTTTACACTTTACAATACTTAGTATTAACACACTACAAAATGCGGAGTGGGGGAAACCCCTGGTGCCGTTTGACCCCAAACACACACTTTACACACGCACTACAATACTGCAGTATGTGTTATCCATGTCAGGCCGTTTTGCCACCAGGGAGTAGCTGTCCCTGGACCTCCTGGACAGCCAATTCCCGAGTGCACGTTCGACGTCATGTAAAGCCGGGCCTGGTCCAATAGTCTGTGCTATAGCACAAAGTCCCGCATCCACCGGCGGGTGTGCCATACCAGTGGATGCCAGAAAATCCCGCACTCAGGGTGCCCAATCTGGAGTACCAAAAAAAAAAAAAAAAAAAAAGTTAATATCAAAAATAACTAATAATAATAAATAAATTAATTAATTAAAAAAAACCAAACTCTGGGTACGAAAAAAAAAAAAAAGGGAGATATTACTGAGCGGCTTGTAGCAATTCTCGTCTTTTTCTAAAGACACTAAGACAAAATTGTTGAAAAACATTAAATCTATCTCTATCTGAGACAAGCAAGTGTAATTCATTAACATTACTTATTAAAACTGTTTGAAACAACAAAGATCTTTCTTCAGTATACAGATTACAATCCAATAATACATGTTTCCAATCTTCTTCAATCCCACAAATACAAAAACTATCTGTCGCTATACCCAACTGAAACAGTTTTGCCTTTAATGATCCACTCCCTGTCAGTATAAAAGAAGCCGTCATAGCTGGGAAAAACCAATCTAATTTTTCTGTTTAATGTCAAATAGCGAACATCTGGTAAAAAGTATTTGGTGACTAGACCAGTCGTACTATCGTTCCACCTACATTGCCATATATTATATAATTCATTTAATATTCTTTTTATCTCAATTTTCATATTAACGGATGTATTAGAAGTTATTCCCATATAGCTAACTTCCCTACCCTTCTTTAAATGATACACCATCCCTCTATATATCACATACAAATCCAGGGGTAACACCCCAGATATCACCTGAAGATCGTTCGTTGAAACCGTCCTACATACTCGATTAATTGCTAATAACATCACCCTCTGTATGGAATTTAATTTATTTTTTATTCTAACAATATTTGCCCTCCTATACCAAATACCAGCAGCATATGAAACAATTGGCAGGAAAACAGCCTTATAATACAATCTAAGGGTTTTTTCATTTAACCCCCATTCTGTTATAGCTATCCTTATTATAGCAGCACTAAAAGTTCTTACTTTATTCGCTAAATTTTCTACATGTTCTGTAAAACTTAACTTATCATCTATAGTTATTCCTAAATAACTATTGGTTTTAACATACGCTATTTGTTTATTGTATATACGTGCAGTCGGTGGACGATCATAATTGAAAACCCCTTTAAAAACCATCAGCTTAGTTTTTGTTATAGAGATATTCAACTTAATGTAACACATTGGGTCAGATCCTCCAATATTTCCTTAATCCTTGTCTCCAAGACCAACCTTGAACACCCCGGAACACAAATTACCAAATCATCTGCGTATGCTAAACGATGACAGTGTTCAGGACTCCGAGAGAGCCACTGATCTAATACAAGATTATAACACACAGGCCCCAGTACGGAGCCTTGGGGACATCCGCGGTATACCAGTGTCGTAGACTAAATGTCGTGCTCTTACTGATATTTTCCTATTTGTAAAATAATTTCTTATTACTTTGTATAATTTACATGAACAACTCATCTTTACTAACCCATTTAATACACTCTCCAACCACAGTGAATCAAACGCCCCCTCGAAGTCTATGAACACTACCATAACATATTTATCAGTAGCAGCATCACAATGATGAACTAAGTCATATATAGCATCTTCAGCAGATTTTCCCTGTTTATATCCATATTGATTGGTTTCAACTGTACAATTAATTTTTAATAATTCAACTAATCTTATGGCTAAAAAAGTCTCATATCTTCCCTAGGTTAGCCAATAAAGATATCGGCCGGTATGCTCTTGGCACATCGAGTGGAGAGACTCTCTTAGAGAGGAGTCATTAATTAACCTAGCTGGCTTCTTCTGAATAGAATCTATAAGACTGAGAACGGTTTCGGGGCCCCCCGCCACAGTTGTGGGAACAATATTCCATGGTAGGGAGGATTTGCGATTTGTACAGAGTGAACAGGTGTTTGGAAGAAAAGTAACAACAGAACCATTTGGTTTTGACCGAGGTGGGAGCAGAGATGGGAAAAAGTTGCAATATTTGTGATCTGCTTGTGCAATATTTTGGAACAATATTTGTAATGTGCTTGTGCCAAGAGAGATTAGAAGTCAAGGTAATCCCCAAAAGAGACGCAGTATATCATTTTGCCTAGAAAGCCGAGTGTCACCAGAGATAAGCATAGGAGTAGAAGAATCCTTTTTGCGAGATATAAGACAAGACTGAGTTTTAGAAGGATTGAAATCAACTAAGTTGTCTTTTCCCCACTGGAAAATTACCTGAAGATTGGCATTTAAGTAATTGGTAGCAGATATTCGAGAAGTTGAAGCTGATTGAGCAGAGAAAGGTTTCTCAAAATGGAAAGCAATGTGCTATCATCGGCAAAACTATGGATAGGATTTCCAGTCAATGGAAGAAGGTCATTGATATACAAGAGGAAAAGAGTGGGGGAAAGAACTGAACCTTGGGGGACACCGGCATTACTGGAGAAGTTAGAAGACAGAGAGACATCTACCATCACCCTCAGTGAGCGATCAGAGAGAAAACTGGATAACCAATTACTAAAAACAGTTGGCAAACCATAAGATGGAAGCTTGTTTAGAAGACCTTTATGCCAAACACGATCAAAAGCCTTCGAGATGTCAAGAGCAACTACTTGTGTTTCACCAAACCTTTCCATTGAATTAGTCCATAAATGGGTAACATAAGCCAGAATATCACCAGTGGATCGACACTGACGGAATCCATACTGGCGATCGTTGATCAGACGGAAGGTTTCTAGGTAGTTTAAGAGTTGGCGGTTAATTGATTTCTCCATTACTTTAGAAAGAGTAGAAGTAATTGCAATGGGACGATAATTGGATGGGAGGGATTTGTCACCCTTTTTAGGAACTGGCTGGATATGAGTAAATTTCAAAGCAGGAGAAAAACACCTTTGGAATAAGACGATAAACTTTTCTCGAAAACTAAACTCTGCCCAGCCTTCAGAAATATTATTCCAAGAATTAGGAACGTGGATTTCTGCTAGTGCTACTTTCCACTTGCCTTTGAGCGTCACTGCATTGGGCAAAACAACCGTAAAATTTGACTGGGTGTTCTCTGGATATAGATCCATACAAGGGTTACTTGTCAGGTTAGTGCGAAAGATGTTAAGAAGAACATCTTTGACACTAACCCAGGAGTTATAGGAGGTAGGATATCCGAGTCACTTAACCAACAATTGAAGCTGACCGCGTCTTTTTCTCTCTAAGCACTTTTCGATGAGAAAAACGTCTGTAGGCATCTCGTTTTTGAGATTAACCTTTTGCACTGCTGTTCGTAGAATGTTCCTTCGATCGTTTTCCCGACTAAATCTTTCACTCTGCACTCAAAGGGTTGTCCTAGTTTCAAAACATGGGAAACTGAACACTTCACGGCTCCACTTACCCCAGAATCCTTTGTGAAAGAGACGAGAACCACTGCTAAGCACGAAACGATCGCCGATTTTAAATTTAGGAATCTGTTCTTTGGTCTTTTTCAAATATAATTTTCGATAAACGTCTTCTTCATTAAACAATGTGACATCTGCAGGGGGCATCCCGATAGTGCGATGCGTTGTTCGATTATAAGTATCGACAATGTCAGGAAGCACATGAACATATTTCTTACTTTTAGAATAAGTTATCCATTTGAATATATTTTTTTCTTTCAGGGTTCTGATGAATCGTTCTGCTATTACGGCCTTTCTTTCCGATCTAGTCTTGCGGCCAAAGCCTCTCAAAGAGCTTTCCTAAGTTCATCAGCAGAGAGATAAGTCTACGCTACTGTACTGCGGTAATCCTACCCCATGTGCCTCTGTTCCGAGGTTGGCCCCGAGTTCCTGTTTATCGTTGATAACGCCACACCCCATCGCACTGCATATGTTGATATGGTTTTGGAAAGAGAAGATATTGTTCGTATGGATTGGTCCGCCCGTTTCACCGATCTAAATCCCACCGAACAGATATGGGACGCTCTGAGGGGGGGGGGGACACCAAGCGGCACGTCCACATCCACCAGAAAATGTCACCATCTGAAGATGGCGCTGAGAGAGGAATGGACGATGTTACCGCAAGAACTGAACAACATTGCTGTAAGGCGGTGCAAAGCCTGTATCGACATTAGGGCGGGGGGACATATCTCCTACTGAGGACCACCTCTTCCCTTTGTTCCATCTTTGGCAGTGATGCATCAACGTAGCACGTGTTATGCTGCCATTTTTGAATCAAGTCCCTCTGTGCCGTTTTGTTTCCGTTGTAGTGTCGGTGTTATTTCCTTCATTTCTGTACCTCACGAGGTTCCTTTGGTATGCTTTTCCCATATCCAGGCCACTCCTATGAGAAGCTAAAGGTGAAAAATTGACTGGTCCTTAAGTTTTGCACGCCAATGTTTTTTCAGCATGACAGAGCTGCTGCACATTATACCTGTCTGCTGATACAATATCTAAATGGAACTTCCCCTGAACGATGGATCTTCCACGGTGGTACCGTTCATTGGCTACCAAGGTCTCCAGATCTCACTCCGTAGATTTGTTTTTGGGGATGGACGTATTGTATCGTATTTATAACTGTCAGAGGGTAGCACCCTGACACGTCTATAATTTTGTATCACGTATTACTACTAAAAATAGGCCTGCACTGTAATATGTAAGTTAGTGTAATGTGCAAAAGAAGCCAAAGTTGTTATTGCTTCCTCAGTTGATTTTCCCTTTTTAAAATCAACCTGAAATTTAGAACAGTTCACTCTGCCACCAGGGAACAGACACCACATAGGTATCGGCTACCTGGTTCTCGTCCCTGGCACGTGGAGCCGGACCTGATACTACTATTCTGTCTGTGCGCATTGCACTAAAAACCACGTACCCACCAGAGATAGTGCAATACTAGCGGGTGCTCAGATTCCGACTCCCAGGCTGCCCACACCTGGAAGCACAAAAAAAAAAACAGCCACCAGAGATAAACAAAACTGGCAGCTGCTGTAATCCCGCTCCCAGTCTACTCTGATCCGCAGCCAGCAAACAAACACAATAAAAAAAAATAATAAGAATAATAATAAATGAATAAAATTCCTTCTCCCCCATAAAAGTGTACGGTTAAATTAGATAGAATCAGTGACAACTGGAAGCAATCTCCTCTTACTAAAGACCCTTCTACAAAATTCTTGAAAAACACTGAAATGTTCCTCAGAGGAGAGCCAGACTCAGAGCCCATACTGTGTTCCAAATGCAGAAAACTATCAGTGAACTCCGGAATTCATCGTATAACGGGCAATCACACCTACCGCAAACACAAAATGGATGATCCTCTAGGTCGGCAACCTACGGCTTTAACTTTTAGCCCACATGAAGCACAATTTGAAACGGAGTTAGAGGATTTAAAAATCAAAGACACGTGAGATTCAAGATTAAATGCCTTAAAACGGAAATTGTGGATTTGGAGGAGCAAAAGGCTGCCTTGCAATTCAACACAAACGGACGGCGACAGATCAGTTGAAAATGCAAGACCAAATTCTGTTCGATGCGTGGAGTGGCTTACCGGATACGTATATAAATTTGAAAATCTGCTTTTGGACTTCAGTTTTTAGTTCGATACTGATGCGGGCAAGTATTTTCGAACATGAACTATATTAAAAAAAATCAAGAAACTACCTGAACAAGGCGAGTCTCTCAGCATGTTTAAAGATGAAAATTACAGCACACTCGCCTGATGTTCAAAGACTCACCCAGGAACTTCAACAGCAAAAGTCACATTAATTCGTACCTAATTTTTACGTTTTTTCAGTATTAATAAATAATAAATTTTAAAAAAATATTTTAATAAAACATCTTCCCACTCCAATCCATTTCTTAAAAAACTCCCCCATTCACCCAACTTGAGCTGACGTGCGGCTCTTCGGACTGTTTTTTTAAATTAGATCACAAATGACTGTTCACTCAACAAAAGCTTGCCGATCCCTGCTCTAGCCCCAGTAATCTAGTACAAGGCCTCCATAGAAGATACAGCCATTCATTGAATTTATTATTGCAATTAAAACCCACATTCGGAATAAATTGTTCTATCAATTGGGCAGCATCCCATCGAGTTTGACAAATTTCATTCAATTTCTGAGTAAATATTTTTTCTCCTGTTTAATTTCAACAGTCGGGTCATTCGTAATGCCCATGAAAGATATCTGCTTTCCTTTATGCAAAAAAAAAAAAAAACGAAAGCCCTGATAACACCAACACCAATTTTTCAATGCTGAAAAAAAGCCGTGAGTTAGTGTTGAATGTGAAATGTCTGCAAATCTGCCCAGACACGATAGGAGGGAGTATATGATGAGAGCCTTTCGATCAATTCGGCACTGGAAAGATTGTGCAAGGCTCAAGTGGTAGAATTTTTCCCAGCATTGTGTGAGCTTTTTACCAGGAGAGACTGCTTCTACAGGGATGGGATACGCTTAAATAGGAAGGGTGCAAGAATATTTGCTGATGCTATCGAAGCAGAGTTAGTTGGGTCGGAAAACTTCTAGCTTGGGAGGATACAAGGACTAATAGATTAACAGTAGCCACTGGCAGAGGGGAAAGTGATTCTTGCACTGCTTCTATTGAAATGCAATTGAGCAGCAGCCTGGAAAGCAAGGTAAAGGGGATTTCCAGGACTGCTGGGAGTCATAGTGGAATAAGTTAATACCTGGGCTGTGTTAGGGTAACTAAGAGTAGAAACAGGTGCAGGTATGCTTGCATGTACACCAATGCTAGGAGTATAGTTAATAAATTCGATTAGTTTGAAGTGCTAGTCAACACATCAAAGGCAGATATTGTTGGGATTTCAGACACGTTGTGCGACACAAACATTAGTGCAGAACTGGAATTTGGGGAGTACAATGTGTACAGAAAGGATACACAAGATAGGAAGGGAGGAGGGGTTATGCTATTAGTTAAGAAACACAAAAATCTAAAGAAGTGCATGCATTGATGTTGGTGGACAATGCAATGTTCAGTCAATTTGGTGTGACAAACACTGGGAAGGGAAAAAGGAGAGTAGGTGGGTGTTATAGGCCTAATGAATGTGATGAGTATAATGAGCAATTGTGAGAGAAAGTGTGGGCCAGTAAATTAGAGTGACTTAAAATGGGGGATTTTAATTTTCCGAATATTGACTGGAATTTGGGGGCTGGTCATTCACACACTAGCAAGGCTTTTGTGGATTTATTGAATGATTGTTTTCTACATCAGCATGTTCGGGAGGAAACTAGAGGGAGGAATACTCTTGATTTGATTACAGTAATGATCCTTCATGCATCAAGAACCTGCAGATTAATGAACCACTAGGTGGCAGTGATCTCAGTGTACTGATGTGGAATTTACTTAAAGATTTAAATACTATCAGGGGTAAAGGAAAGGGTTATTGCTTTCGTAAAGGCGACTACGGTGGACTGAGACAGTATTTAAATTCTATACAGTAGGACCAACTGATGATGTTACCAACAGCAAATTCAAAATAGGAAGCATTCAAAGAACCTATCTTGGAAGCTACTAGGCTTTACATACCAACTAAGAAATATTGTTCAAGGTTTAGGCCTAAATGGATGTCAGATGAACTAATGAGGCATATGGCAGAGAAGAAAAATGCATGGGATACATACAAATTAACACGTGACACAGACGCCTATGATAGATACAAGTTGATCTGTAACCAAGTTACAAAGGAGGTTAGGCAGGCGAAGGCAGATTACGAGAAATTTTTTGGCAAAGGATACAAAGAAAAACAGCAGATTTCTTTACTTATGTAAACTCTAGAAGGAAGGAGATGAATCTGATTGGTCCACTTGATATCGATGGGTCAACTGTTGGTGATCCTGCTCAGGTAGCTAACAAACTAAATGAATATTTTGCATCGACATTCACACATGAGGAGTTATTCAGTGAGGGGATTGCCAGAGGAGTATTCAAATCTGGCAGTAAGGAGAGAATCTTGTAATAACTGAGAGTAAAGTGGAGGTGAAATTGTTGAAGATAAATATAAGGCACCTGGGGTTGATGGAATATATCCAGTTATATTAAAGGCGGCGGCAAAAGAAGCAAGCAAACCCTTAGCCATAATAATTAATCTTGATGGTATATGAAGCTTAATGTCCAAGTTTGCAGATGATACAAAGGTTGGCAGGGTTGTTAATGACAGTAAGTTACTGCAACAGGATCTAGAAAAGTTTAGCAGGTGGGCTGAGATGTGCGAAATGAAGTTTAACATTGACAAATGTAAAGTACTACACATGGGAAACAGCAACCCCAGAGCAACGTATCAACTCTGTGGTACTACACTGACAGTGGTAGAGAATGAAAGGGACCTGGGGGTGGTTGTGCAGGCAGATATGAAGTTTTCTGAGCAGCGCAGTCGGGCTGCAAGAGTAGCTCATGGTATCTTGTCAATAATATGCAGGAATTTTTATAGCTGGGATACGGAGGTGATTATCCTCTTGTATAAAGCAATGGTCAGGCCACACCTTGAGTACTGTGTACTGGTCTGGAGGCCTCATTTCAAGAAGGATGTAGAGCTGCTGGAACGAGTACAGAGAAGGGCAACAAGATTAGTGAATGGAACAAAGGGGTGCTCTTACGAAGAACGGCTTAAGTTTTGCGAATTACAGTGTCTGGAGACTAGGCACCAGCGACGTGATCTCATAGAGGTGTATAAATGTGCTGTATTCACTCGCTGTCTGCGCTTCTCAATAAAGGTTCGATCTTACAAAATCTGTGAATGAAACACGCTTCGGGTTAGCATTTTATTAGAAAACTTAGTTACACTCTTGGATGGGTCGCTCTGCATATACGATTAGGTCCATTTAACTTCGACTTGAAGTTTCTACATTTAATGGACAGAGTTCAATTTCTCTAAGAATGCGCCTGAACTTCGGGCGAACAGCGCTGATTACTTCTCAGCTGAACACGAACCTCACACGCCCGTCCTCTGCTCCTCAATTTGTCTGTGATGGGACACATCGGGAGTCTTCTCCGCGCAAACCTCTTGCAGCTCGAAAGCTTCGCAGTCCCTGATGTGAGTGCCGAATATCTCTGCCCGTGACTGCGGGCGGAATCCATCTTCGGACAGTTTCAACTTGGAATCTACGAAGTCTTCATTTCTAATGTCGCTTTTCACTAACGGAGGTCCCAGATGCGAACTGCGTCGGTCTTCAGTCGTCAAAAGTGTTGGCTTCGAAGGGAGGATGGCTTGGCGAAGTAGAACACAAGGGGACAGCAACATCGGCTGTCGGGAAAGAATTTCAACCAGTTCATGGGCAAGGGGACGTTGTTTCGGATTTCTGGACCAGCATCTCAGCAGAAAGGCCGTTCTGGAAGAAAGAAAAAATATTTTGAGGCAATCAATGTGAATTTCTCAACAGTGCAACCGGTTTTTACAGCGAATGTTCTGAACATAGAATGCGCTCGCCGTGTCCATGCAATCTCTTCATTTCAGGATATGCCCTCCTATTAACAGAAGCGTATTGAGGCTGTTCTTTTTGTTGGAATTTTTGGTGCATTAGGCCATATTGTCCCGTATATAATGTTTGTAAATTGCGTATGTTCTTTGTTCGATTTGCTGTTTGTTGGAAAAAAAAAAAACGAATTTCTGGCAGAAAATAAAAACCAGGCTACCCTCGCCTGAGACTGACTAACGCAGCCACGTTGTAAAACGGCACATAAAAATTCATCGCGTTATTGACTGGATTCGAACTCGGGTTTTATCCAAAGTGTGAAGAGCCGTGATCATAGCCACCACGTGATCATGTCACACACGGGTGTGTGCACCGAGTTACTGTGTGATAGAAATGAAAATAACACCGAAGAGAAAGATTTTTCTTCTGTTTAAGATAAAACAGAAAACCGTAGACCCAATCTTGCTAAGAAAAATATTATCCGGATAGCAAAGAATTAAGAAGACAAATTATACTAATTTATTTGCGGCAGAAAATGAGCAGGAGACGACCTTTTGAAAAACATGTGAAAGAGCACCGTACAGTGTGTCCCACACAGTGGCGCGTTATCCTATATTCGAAAAGGACATCTGCTTTGGGCCTCGATCAAAGGGGGGGGGGGAATCAGAGGTGTATTGCTAAATAAAAAAAAAAAAAAAAAAAAAAAAAAAACAGTACCTGAACGCTCGATCACCAGAAGACTATATGATAACCCACATCGACTGTACAGTAACTGAATCAGACTCACGGTTCATAGAACAACCAGTTCTAGCGTTCAGCTCATGGAGAATCAAAATGCAGCGTTCGCACGCATCATAGTATATCTCATTCGTTCGATCTCTTTATCTAACACATTCTACTTTAGTAAGAAAGGTTCAAGTTTCATTGGGAAATTTATATTTTTGTTTTTAAATAAATTTTCAAAGAAATCTATTAATTTTAAAGAATACTATTAATATATATTGTTAGTGGCAATGGGTAAAATAGATATTTCTCCCTCCCCTTTGATTATGCCATTTTTCCTAATGTTAGGTGTATAAATTTAAGCATTTTCTATTATGACAGTTAGAAAAAATGTACGAACGTCGTTCCGCCACGAATACACCACAGCCCAAAATTACTGTTTCCAAAACTCCTTGCTGGTTTTCGCTTTTAAGTGATTTTTATCGGAAACTGGACTTTCTACCTTCCAAAGTCAGTGAACTTTACTCGAAGATTAATTTGAAAATTACGTTTTTCACAAAAATGGTTTTACCGATTTTGATTAAATATTTAGTTCTTCCTATTTAAGTCGAGTCATTGAAATAATAAAGACTGCCTTGTATGCAACTGGCACTCTTATGCTTAAAGAAGTACAGTAGCAGGAAAAAGTAGCCACGATCTTATCAATCAGCCTTGAGTGAATGTCCAAACAGAACTGAGGTGCAGCAGAATAATTCGGCGGTTTTTTATGTAATGAGTGCAAGAAACTTCAATGAACGAGTGAAAGAACATTAAATATTGAGTGACAGATGAACACGGAGAGCCGAACATTTTAACTCAAGTATCGTAGTTTTTTTTTTTTTTTTTTTTTATATTAACAAATACAGCGGATACCCGATATGTAAGTGTAAAGTGGGTTTGGTGTCAAGCGGCACAAGGGGTTTCTTCCCCGACGTGCCAGTTAGCAGGAAATGCCGCAGATTTTAAAGTAAATGAATATTGTTCACGTGTAGTGTTGTTCATCTGGTCATTTAGCCCCTGCTAAGGCCCAACGTTGTACCACTTTCGCCCCGTGGACGCAGCCCAGGAACACCAGTATTATAATTGTTTACTCTGGCAGGTCCTGCCACCTAATTTCCTGGGATTTCGGTAGCTACAACCTAAAAAAAAAAATTAATTTAATTAGTTTTATTTCAATTGCAAAGGGTAATGTCGCTTGAATAGGAAAGGCCTAGAATATGGGCGAAAGTTAATTTGAACGTATTTAAATTTGTTGTGTGGGGCATTCGCTTGCATTAAAATAGAGGGAGGAGAAGACTGGACGGAAAAGACGGCACCCCCAAGGAAGTCATTGGGCAGGCCCATGCCTCACCAGGAGGGAAAAGGGAGATACCAAGGAGGAGAGTTGACAGAAAAGACTCCCCTTCCCCAACCCGCCGGGGAGAGGGAATGAAAGTGGCCAGGCAAGGTGCCTGGTCCAGATCGCCAGGTGGCGTGCTGGCAGCAAGGCGCTGGGGGATCTCGGATAGCTAGTGCAGGAGGGTATTATTATTAATAGCCATATGGTGCAAGGAAGCCTGAGGCTTAGGCTGCACCAACAAAAAAAAAAAAAAAAAAAAAATTCGCAAGTTACCCTGAGAGAGAGAGAGAGAGAGAGAGAAGTAGAAAGGAATCACCAATAAAAAGAAGAATTTTTTTTTTGTATTTTGTATTCATTTGTCTTGGGCGGCACCTGGAACGTTAGTTCATCTCCGCCTCGTTAACTTATACAAATATACAAAGAGTAAATACTGTACAAAAGAAAACCTCAACAGATTGAGGTAAACACAGATAATTTCAAAGTAAACAATGAAAGTAATCTTACGCATATTAACATAAAAAAAAAAAAAGTTCAAAGAAAATAATTAAGGATAACAGTACCCATTCAACCGACAAAACTTTACACAAGCCCAGAAGTCTTAAACAAACCTTAAAAACAGTTGAGGTTAAATCCAGTAAGTCCTGCAGTCATTAGTAGCAAAGTCACAGTTAATTACCAATAACAAAGTCACAGTCAGTTAACAGCCATCCGAACAAAGGAGCACAGGGATTTTCACAGGAATCAAATTGAGTTTCAGTTGTAGGACACTTGTAGAGTTTCAAAAAAAAAAAAAAAAAAAAAAAAAAAAAAAAAAAACACAACACACACACAGAGCACAAGTCCAGAGCGGTAGATCTTGTTGAGAAAATGGACGTCATTGCAGTGAAGGTGAAGAGTCTTGAGCTGAATTTGAAACATTCGCATGTGTAGTCATTGCAGAAAGAATTGCGAGCCTTTTATTGAAGGTTGCCTTAGCAAAATCCCGAAGAGCGCGGTAACTCGTGGCATTTGATACAAAATTAGGTTCCAATATTGATGAAAATTTGGGAATTGCATTCTGCAGAATTACTCGAAATTCATTGTATGAGGGACAAGAGTACAACACGTGCTGCCAATCTTCCACACCGCCACAATGGCAGAGTTCCGTATGAGACAAGCGAAATTTAAACAATTTCTTATTAGCATTAGTAGAGGCATTTGATGCAAGAAAGCAAGCTTATGCAGCATCAGTCAAAAAAAAAAAAAAACCCACTTCCACTTCACCCCTCTGTTCGTTCAAAATACTTGTCCAGCTGAGCCTTAAACTTATTCAGGCTATCAACCTCCACCACAAGGGATGGAAGTCTGTTCCACCAACCAACCACCCGCTGGCTAAAGGCAAATTTCCTCACGTCTATCCTACATCTGTCTTTCCTCAATTTGAATTTATGCCCTTTCAGGTGATTTAATGATCCGTGGCCTGATATCAAATAGGAGGTAAACAAGTCAAGGCTAAACCAGACTGTAGATTTTTTATCCGTAAGAGAGTCAACTTCAGGAAAAAACTTATGCGTTACACTGCCCAGTGTTGTGTCATCCCACCTACTCTGCCACAAGTTGATCAACTCTTGCCAAATTCTTTGTCGTTCGGCTTTAACATCGACTTGAGTGTTAATAGAAATACCAAGGATCTCAGTGGGAATCTGACGTTTCAGTCTGGGTGCGAGGTTAGCCTGTGCGGGCATTGCTCCTTAAAGCTCTTCAAACAGAGAAGTTTTTCCTGATTTATTTTCTGCTTTATTAGTTTAAATTGTCATATTAACTTATTTTCTAGAGTAGCTTTATATTCCTAGTTACGATACTTAGTTTAAAGTTTAACTTAGAGATTTTGTAGATATTACTTAGTATCGGTAACGGTATCAAATCCACGTGTCACAAACCAAATTTTTTTTTAACCAAATTTAGTCGATTTATTAACCATTTGTTATATCAAATTATCTTCTATAAGTAGATTATAGACCTAGTCAGGATCCTTAGTTTATTCTAAATTGAGATAGCGAGATTTGGAAGCTAATCAATACTTACGAGTCCGTAGAAATACTGTTCGTGAATTCCCACCATTTTTACACGATAGCATAAGCTTAGTGTAGTATAGTGCATAATATAATATTGTCAATTAATCAGTAAATCTATTAATCTTGATAAACTTTATTGTCAATTAAATTGTATTTTTAACTCTATATATATATAACGACTTAATCGTAACAAATAATTAATACATAACTATAGTGGTACACGTGATACGGAAGTTGTATAAAGGGAACTCGTAGAAAACACTAGATACCGAAAAAAATATATATATAACATAACTGTTTTGGGATATAACTTAAGGATTTAATTTTTGTTTTGAATTTTATTGAATTAAATCGGAATCATGACTCTGACCAGAGCAGCAAAGCAAAAGGCTCAAGCTAATGGGAGTGCTGTGGTTCAGGGGAGAACTGAGGGGGGCAGTTGCCCTCTGAATCACAGTCTATTAAAATGCACTGTTTGCTTGATGTTTGCGGAGCAGTCGGGTACGGGACATGATACTGCCAAGGGGGATGTCTTTGTGTGTGCACGATGTAAGGAGTGCAAGGAAATCACGCGACAACTCAGCGTTGTTATGGGCCTTTATGAGAGCTTGAAGGACAGGGTGGATGCCCTCGAAGGAAATAAATTGAGGGGCCCATCAAGCTCTCAGCTGCCCACATCAACGCCAGAGCTTACACTTGGTCATCAGGCAACAAGAAGCAGCCCCCTAGGCAGAATGCGCTGGTCCCACAGGAACTAGTAGTTGTTGGTGACTCTATTGTCAGGGAAACGGGGAACATCCTTTGTAAAAAGGATAGGTGGAACAGGACCAGGGTATGTCTGCCAGGGGCAAAGGTTGATGACGTTGTAGAGCGGATATCATCTTTTAAGGGCACAAAAGGTGATATAGTTGTACACGTTGGCACTAATGATATTAAGAGTAGGAGACCGGCGGAATTACTTAGCAAGTACAGGTCACTGTTGAAAAAAAGCCGTGAATTAGGGTTGAACTTGAAAGTGTCTGCAATTCTGCCCAGACACGATAGGAGGGAGTATATGATGAGAGCCTTGTCGATCAATTCGGCCCTGGAGGGATTGTGCAAGGCTCAAGGGGTAGAATTTTTTTCAGCCTGGACTGTACTTGTTAACAGGAGAGATTGCTTCTACAGGGATGGGATACACTTAAATAGAAAGGGTGCAAGAATTTTTGCTGATGCTGTCGAGGCAGTGTTAGGTGGGTCGGAAAACTGCTAGTTGGGGGGGATACAAGGACTAATAGATTAACAGTAGCCAGTGGCAGAGGTGGAAGTGATTCTTGCACTGCTTCTATTGAAATGAGCAGAAGTCTGAAAAACAAGATGCAGGATATTTCAGAGACTGCTAGTAGTCATTGTGGTACAAGTAAACACATGGGTTGTGTTAGGGTAGCTAAGAATAGAAACAGGTGCATGTATACCTGCGTGTACACCAATGCTAGGAGTTTGGTAAATAAATTTGATGAATTTGAGGTATTGCTCAAAACATCAAAGGCAGATATTGTTGGGATATCAGAGACGTGGTGTCACACAGATATAAGTAATGCGGAACTGGAATTTGGGGAATACAATGTATATAGAAAGGATAGACAGGACAGGAGGGGAGGAGGGGTTATGCTATTAATTAAGAAACACATAAAGTTCAAGGAAGTGAAGCCAGTCGACATCGATGGACAGGGCAGCGTCGAGTCAGTTTGGTGTGACATAAGCATAGGGAAATCAAAATTGAGAGTAGGAGTGTGCTATAGGCCTAATGACTCTGATGAGTATAATAAGATATTGTACAGGGAAATAGAGTGGGCCAGTAAATCAGAGAGTCTTATAATGGGGGATTTTAATTTCCCAGATATTGACTGGAATTTGTGGGTTGGTCACTCGCACACTAGCAAGGCTTTTGTGGATTTATTGGATGATTGTTTTCTACATCAGCATGTTCGTGAGGCAACAAGAGGGAGCAATACTCTTGATCTGATTATCAGTAGTGATTCTTCATGCATTAAGAACCTGCAGATAAATGAACCACTAGGTGGCAGTGATCACAGTGTGTTGAAGTGGGATTTACTCAAGGAGACAACTACCATCAGAGGTAAAGGGAAGGGTTTTTGTTTTCGTAAAGGCGACTATGATGGTCTGAGACAGTATTTAAATTCTATACAGTGGGACCAACTGATGATGTTACCAACAGCAAACTCAAAATGGGAAGCATTCAAGGAACTAATCTTGGAGGCTACCAGGCTTTACATACCAACTAAGAAATATTGTTCAAGGTTTAGGCCTAAATGGTTGTCAGATGAACTAATGAGACATGTGGCAGAGAACAAAAATGCATGGGATACATACAAATTAATGGGTGACATGGAAGCCTATGATAGATATAAGTTGGTCTGTAACCAAGTCACAAAGGAGATTAGGCAGGCAAAGGCAGACTATGAAAAATCTTTGGCAAAGGATGCAAAGAAAAACAGAAAAGAGTTCTTTACATACTTGAACTCGAAAAGGAAAGGGATGAATCAGATTGGTCCACTGGATATTGATGGTTCAACAGTTGAGGATCCTGCTCAGGTGGCTAACAATCTAAACGAGTATTTTGCATCTACATTCACGCATGAGGAGTTATTCAGGAAGGAGAATGATGTAAGTAAAATAAACATTGGCAGTGAGCTGGATGATTTTGTAATAACTGAGAGGAAAGTGGAGGAGAGATTGTTGAGGATAAACATAAAAAAGGCACCTGGGGTGGATGGGATCTATCCAGTTATATTAAAGGAGGCAGCAAAGGAAGTATGCAAACCCCTAGCCATAATTATGAGAGCTTCTTTGGACTCAGGGGAGGTACCCATAGACTGGAGATGTGCAAATGTAACCCCAATTCACAAAGGAGGATCAAAGGCTGACACAAGTAATTATAGACCTGTTAGTTTAACTTCTGTTCCAGGTAAATTAATGGAGGCACTGGTTAAAGAAGCACTGCAGGATCATCTAGACAAGAATTCAGTTATAGCTCAGACGCAGCATGGTTTTGTTAAGGGCAGGTCTTGCCTGACCAATTTGATTGGATACTATGATGTAGTCACAAAAGAACTGGATGCAGGGAATAACTTTGATATTATATATTTGGATCTTAGAAAGGCTTTTGATACTGTTGCACATGGAAGACTGCTGCACAAATTGGAGCAGTGTGGCATTGGAGGCAAATTACTGCTATGGATAAGGGGATGGTTGAGTGGCAGAAGACAGAGTGGTAATCAATGGACACTGCTCAACGTGGACTAATGTTATTAGTGGAGTTCCTCAAGGTTCAGTGTTGGGTCCGTTGTTGTTTTCGGTGTTTATGAATGATATTGATGATGGGATATCAAGTTTAATGTCCAAGTTTGCAGATGATACAAAGGTTGGCAGGGTCGTTAAGGACAATACTGACGCTATGCTGCTGCAACAGGATCTGGAAAGGTTGAGCAGATGGGCTGAGAGGTGGCAAATGAGGTTTAACATCGACAAATGTAAAGTGCTGCATATGGGAAACAGTAACCCCAGAGCAACGTATCAACTCTGCGGTACTACACTGACAGTGGTGGAGAATGAAAAGGACCTGGGGGTAATTGTGCAGGCAGATATGAAGTTCTCTGAGCAGTGCAGACGAGCTGCAAGAGTAGCTCATGGTGTCTTGTCAATGATATACAGGAATTTTTCTAGCAGGGATAAGGAGGTGATTATTCCCTTGTATAAGGCAATGGTAAGGCCACATCTTGAGTACTGTATACAGGTCTGGAGACCTCATTTCAAGAAGGATGTAGAGCTGCTGGAACGGGTACAGAGAAGGGCAACAAGATTAGTAAATGGAACAAAGGGTTGCTCTTACGAAGAAAGGCTTAAGTTTTGCAAATTACAGAGTCTGGAGACTAGGCACCGGCGAGGTGATCTGATAGAGGTGTATAAGGCTTTGAATGGTTTGAGCATGCTCAATGCCAATGGGATTCTTCATCTTTCTCAGAATAATCACCTCAGAGGGCATAAATTCAAATTGAGGAAGGACGGATGTCGGATAGATGTGCGGAAATTTGCCTTTGGCCAGCGGGTGGTTGGTTGGTGGAACCGACTTCCATCACTTGTTGTTGAAGTTGATAGCCTATACAAATTTAAAGCTCAACTGGACAGGTATTTCGAACGAACGGAGGGGTGAAATGGGAGTGGTTTTTTTTTTTTTTTTTTTGGCTGATGCTGAATAAGCTTGCTTTCTTGCATCATATGCCTCTGCTAATGCTAATAACATAAGCCTCTGAAAATTACGTAGACATCGAGTGGTAACGTCCCGGCTAAAACCTGTAAAGCAGGTGTTGAAACTGTTCGACAAATCTTCAAAATAACATTGTACGCTGGATTGTCATCAATTTTGATTGAAATTGTACAGTCCGCACCCTATGGAACCAAGCGCCAGCAGCATAGGTAACCATAGGGAGAAACACAGAGTTATAGTAGATTCTTAAACATCTTCTAGAAAGACGCCACTCAGTTCTAGAAACTCTGACAAGAGCGCCGGTGAAATTTCTGATCTTAATTCGCAGATTGGATAAATGAGGGAGAAAGTTTAACTTGCTGTCAATAGTTATTCCCAAAAGTTTAATTTCCGTTATTAGAGGTATTTGTCTATCGTTTATTTTAACTCTTGGTGGTCGACGAACATCCAGTTTAGAGCCAAGGATCATAATTTTTGTCTTGGTAGAACTAATTTTTAACTTATTTTCAACTGTCCATTGTTGAAGATCAGATAGAACTTTCTCAGCGGATATTTCAATAGAAGACCTTGAATTTCCACCAACAAGGACTGTCAAATCATCCGCATATGCCATTATCTTCACGTTGTCAAAAGTTCGGGTAATCCAACGTGCAGGACAAAGTTCCAGAAAAGTGGTCCCAAAATGAAGCCTTGAGGACACCCTCGATAGACCTGACGCAAAATTTGTCTGTACTTAGATCTGGCGGTGATAAATCTGTTAGAGAAATAGCTCTTAATTAGAAGATAAAGTTGCTGGGAACATTCGGCATGACGTAAACGTTCGAGGGCACTTTCCCACCAAAGGGAATCAAAAGCACCCTCGAAGTCAATAAAGATAGCAAGAATTGAAACTGGAGTGTTCAATAGAAGAAATGAAGTCTACAAGGGCGTCCTCGCAGGACCTTCCAGGAGTGAATCCGTATTGATTAGGCGCAATTAATCCCCGTTCCAATAACAAGTTGTTTAATCGCAGGGCAATTAAACGTTCTAATAGCTTACCAAGGTTGGCCAATAAAGATATAGGCCGATAAGACCTCGGTTCCTGGGGGGGGGGGGCTTGTCAGGTTTCCTAATCAGCTTGATAAGGGCTGTCTTCCACAGATCTGGGAAAGTCCCAGCATCTAAATATTTGTGGAAAAGTTGTAGAAGTATACTGGGCTTAATCTTGGCGAGCCGTACTATAAAGGTACTCTCCAGCATGTCCATCACTGGGATGGACATGCTGGAGAGTATAAAAAGAAGAATGATGATATCCAGCTCACGACCCTGGGTTTGCCAAGTCATAACTCACCAGATGAGAGCCCGTAGTTCTGCACTCAAATCAAGCTCCGCCAGGATGTTGTGGCATGGGACAGAATCCCGTCCAGGTTTCGTTGTGGCAGTCAATGTTTTTCTTTCTTTCCCTCAAAGCATTTCTTCTCACTTCTTTCCTTGTACTCTATTCTTTCCCTTTTCTTATTCTCTCCTCTGGTTCTTATAGTGTATTGTCTCTTGAGAGTCGCTAGGTTTGGAGGATTTGGACTGATCGTTGGGGGCTTGTAGACTTGCTGAGAAGCCATGTCGGTAGCTTTAGTCTGTGGTTCTATGGTCGTGGAAGTGTTTGTCTTGAGAAGAGCTCCTGCACAGAGAGTGTGAGGGCACGGTGGTGTTCCTCATTTTGCAACACGAGCTGTTCTTAGTTCCTGAGTGTGAACTGGGTCTTTGTCATAAGGAAGCGACGCAGGTCCTCGTAGGTAGGATATTTATGTATGAGGTGGCCCCAGGTTTCTTCCCCTGCGCAGTGACACTGTTGAATCTGAGAGACCAAAGTCGTAGAGTTTCCTCCCGAAGGACCAATGTTCCGTGAGGAGAAATGTGGTATGGAGGCCTCAAGCGACCATGCAGGCTGGCTTGCATATCCGAGGTACATCTGAGAAGAATTTCCGTGTTATGGCTCCTTTGAAGGAGTCAGACCATCGGGCCTGCCAGGTCTGCTACAGGTGTGTCGTTAGAAAGCTCTTTTCAGTACTTGTGTTGTTTATTGGATCGGTGGTGCACTGCAGGATCATCTAGACAATACTTCAGTTATAGTTCGGACACAGCATGGGTTTGCTAAGGGGAAGTCTTGTCTGACCAATTTGATTGGATACTATGATGTGTATCCAATTACGGTTTACAGCCTCTCGATATTTCCCGATAGGTATTATCGGGCGGCTGTAAACCCCTGGCTTTATGGCCGTGAAGGGCAATAAAGATTATTTCTAAGATTTAGAACAAAGGAAATAAAATGTTCATCTGACTTTGGCTTTCTCATCAACCGTTTGAAAAGTTCCTAGAAAGAGAAAGGAGATCATAATCGTGAAACTCGGGATGATAATTATGGCCATTTCAATCTTGGTCGGGGCTCTGCTGTACCTCAGAAATCTGGTGAAGTTGTGACTTTCAAGGGTTTATCCAGGTACCCAAACAGTTCGATGGGCAGTATAATAAAACCAGCTTTCATTGTACGCAGCGCAAGTGCAGTTTCTTTCTCAACTAACTCCATATATGAGCGAAAGATTGATTATATGTGCGAAAAATATTTAGTGCCATTCACTCTCTCACGAAGCCAACAGAAATGAAAAATAGCAAACAGATTTCGTGGGAAAATAGGGGATGTGGGGGAGTTTCTTATAGTGAGGTCCTCGGACAACTGTTGAAGAAGATCCGCGATTAATTGACGTTCTTTAGTTAAAAAAAAATAACGAATAATGAAATAAATAATGAATACTTTTTAAATTTAAGTACGCCGTACAAAAATTTGTGTGCATCAAAATTGTTGTTTTGAGTAACACAACGATGTACTAAGAATGGTATTTAGTAAGAACAGCATTGCTGTTCTTCAAAGAAATACCATCTTTCTTAAAACAAGAATTGAATATTGAAAAGAGAGAAAAATAAACTGCATACATCGCAATTTAAATGTAATTGAGTAACTAATAAAAATTATTAATTTGTATTAATAAATATTCTACTTCGTGGATATATAGATTCCCCCAAATGAGAAATATTGGAGGCAGTGATCCGCTAAGAAAAACTTTAAATGGAAAGGGGTGCTCTGACTACTAGAAATTAATTCCGGATCGAATTAGGAATTGAAGGACAACGTTTGTTTCTTTTCTTCCCTTATTTCGTGGAAATTTATGAACGCAGTCATACCACTTATGTTGTTTCTTCCTGAACAAAATCAAATTTAAAGTTCTCTTTAAAGAAGATTTAACTATTGGGCCAAGGCAAGCCCATGACCCCAGTGCCCCAGAGGGCCATTTGGCTCGAAGTTTTTGTACACAATTAATATTTTACTCGCCGTGGCCTACAGAAGCCACGCGTAATTACGCATAAACCGTTTTATGAAGGTCACGCCAGGAAGAGGCGCACTACGGAGCACTTCTCATCCCTGGTTGATTCGTGTTCAACTTGTTTCAGATAAGCTAACGGTTCGAATTCGCTAGTCAGCGGGCATTAATGATTTACTTCAATTAGGAAAATGATTTTTGCAGGGACTTTTTTAGAAATCATCGTGGCAGCGATTACTTTATAGGTGCAGAAATTGCTGCAAGGATAATTTGTACAAAGGTTCTTTTCTTGTAAATTCTTACTGTGGATACTGTTATTAATTTATTCGCTTTGAAACATAACAGTGGGCATTTTATTTATTTGTTTCTTTCTTTGTGTACGAGAGAGAATTTAGAGCTGCGATAAACACAAGATATTGTATTTAGAAGTTTAATGTCTCCGTTAGGTTCGATTGATAAGTAGGTCAGTTTGCACGTTGTGGCCAAAAAACAGGTATTTCATGTCACAATTTTGTCTGACATAATTTCGCAATACTGTCGAAGCTCTTTATAACGCCCTCTTTTTAATGTCCCACACGTTATAACGTCCTATGTGATTGGTTCCGACCAAGTTTCATTTACCTAACGCTAATTTAGGAACAATCAATATAACGACCGTTTTCTCATTTTCCCCCTGGGGTCGTTATATACAGCTTAGACTGTACGAGTAAAAGAACGCCATATTTCTTTTCCCTCCTGCGTTGGTTGCACACCCGATCAACAGCAACTTTCCACGGGATGTGAAAGTCCTGAAAGTCCAGGTTCATAGTTTATTGTACAAACTGTTTCATTTGCTTCCTGTTGTTACTGAGAAAATCCATAAATATATTTTTCATGGCTCTTTTTGTCAATCTGATCCAAGGCTTGGTTACGTTTCGTGTATTTCTCTGATGAATGGTGTTGTGTTTTCAGTATTTTCTACGTTTCTCAAATATAAGGACCATAATTGGTCCTTATTGGTCACTCGCAAGACTTTTTTGGATTTATTGGATAACTGTTTTCTACAGTATGTTCGAGAGGCAACCAGAGGGAGTAATACTCTTGATCTGAGTATCAGCAGTGATTATTCATGCATTAAGAATTTGCAGATATAGGAACCTAGAATTAGCATAAGTAGAGGCATATGATGCAAGAAAGCAAACTTATGCACCATCACCCAAAAAAAAACAAAAAAAAAAGGCACTGATTTCACCCCTCCGTTGGTTCCAAATACCTGTCCAGCTCAGCTTTAAATTTATTTAGGCTATCAACATCCACAACAAAGGATGGAAGTCTGTTCTACCAATCAACTACCCTCTGGCTAAAGGCAAACTTCCGCACATCAATCCTACATCTGTCTTTCTTCAATTTGAATTTATGCCCTCTCAGGTGATTATTCTGAGCAAGAGGAAGAATCCCATCAGCACTGAGCATGCTCAAACCATTCAAGGCTTTATACACCTCAATCAGATCACCTCGCTGGTGCCTAGTCTCCAGACACTGTAATTTGCAAAACTTAAGCCTTTCTTCGTAAGAGCAACCCTTTGTTCCATTCACCAATCTTGTTGCCCTTCTCTGTACTCGTTCCAGCATCCCTACATCCTTGAAATGAGGCCTCCAGACCAGTATACAGTATCTAAGGTGTGGCCTGACCATTGCTTTATACAAGAGGATAACCACCTCCTTATCCCTGCTAGAAACATTCCTGTATATCATTGACAAGACACCATGAGCTACTCTTGCAGACCGTCTGCACTGCTCAGAAAACTTCATGTCAGCCTGCACAATTACCCCCAGGTCATTTTCGTTCTCTACCACCGTCAGTGTAGTACCACAGAGTTGATACGTCACTCTGCCGTTGCTGCTTCCCACATGAAGTACTTTACATTTGTCAATTTTAAACTTCATTTGCCGCCTCTCAGCCCATCTGCTGAACTTTTCTCGAGTGTGTTCTTCAACCTTTCATACCATCTGCATACTTAGACATTAAGCCTCATATACCTTCATCAGTATCATTAATAAATACAAAAAACAACAATGGACCCAACACTGAACACTGGGGGACTCCACTTATAACCTTAATCGACGAAGACCAGTGTCCATTAATTACCACTCTGTCTTTTCCCACTCAACCATTCCTTTATCCATTGTAACAACTTGCCCTAAATGCCATACTGATCCAATTTATATAACAGTCTTCCATGTGCAACAGTATCAAAATCTTTCCTGAAATCCAAGTATATGATATCAAAATTATTTTTTTGCGCCCAGTTCCTTTGTGACCTCATTGTAGTATCCAATCAAATTGGTCACAGATGACCTCCCCTTAAGACATTAATGCTGCGCCCGAACTATAACTGAAGTCTAGATGATCCCGCAGCGCTTCATTAACCAGTGTCTCCATTAATTACCTGGAACAGAAGTTAAACTAACAGGCCTGTAATAACTGGATCTTCCTTTGTGAATTGGGATCACATTTGAATATCTCCAGTGCATGGGTATCTATACAAAGTGCAAGGAAGCTCTCATAATTATGGTTAAGGGTTTTCTTATTTCCTTTCCTGCCTTCTTTAATATAACTGGTTAGATCCATCCACCCCAGATGCCTTTCTTATGTTTATCTTCAACAATTTCTCCTCCACTTTGTTATCAGTTATTACAAAATCATCTAGCTCACGGCCAGAGTTAAATTCACCTCTGGCATTCTTCTTCCTAACTAACTCCTCACGTGTGAATGTAGAAGAAAAATACTCATTTAGTTTGTTAGCTAAATTAGTAGGATCATCAACAGTTGAACCATCGATATCAAGTGAACCAATCTGATTCACCCCCTTCCTTCTACGGTTTACACAAGTAAAGAACCCTTGGCTGTTTTTCTTTGGATTCTTTGCCAAAGACTTCTCATAATCTGTCGTAGCCTACTAAACTCCTTTGTGACTCGATTCCGGACCACTTATATCTGCTACAGACTTCTGTGCAACCCGTTAATTTCTTTTCTGTGTATCCCATGTAGTTTTCTTCCTTCTCTGCCACATGTTTCATTAGTTCATCTGCCATCCATTTAGGCCTAAAACTTGAAAAATATTCTTAGTTGGTATGAAAAGCCTAGTAGCTTCCAAGATTAATTCTTTGAATGCGTTCCTTTTAGAATTTGCTGTTGGTGACATCAGTTGATAGAATTTAAAAACTGTCTCAGACCACCATCATAATCATCAGCCATTTTAAATCCACTGCAGGATGAAGGCCTCTCAAGCAACTTTCCAGTTCCTTCTATTTTGAGCACTGGCCATCCATTTACTACCCAAAAACTCATGAATTTCATCTATCCATCTCCGCCTTTGTCTTCCAGATTTTCTTCTAGCTCCCGTTGGATACCATTCTGTTATTTTCTTAGTCCATCTGTCATTATGTCTTCGAGCTACGTGTCCTGCCCAAGACCATTTTAGTTCTTTAGTTTTGATAAGAATGTCCTTTACTTGAGTTTTCTGCGTATTCCATGTGTTTCTCTTCTTATCTAACAGTCTGATTCCCAATATAATTCGTTCCATTCTTCGCTGTGTATTTCTCAGCTTCTCTTCCATTCTTTTGGTGAGTGCCCAAGTTTCACTTCCATAAGTCATGGTGGGGAGTATACATCGGTTCATTATTTTACGTTTCAGACAAACTGGGATATTGCTCTTCAGTATGTGACTATATTTCCTGAATGCTATCCATCCAAAATTTATTCTTCTCTTGACTTCCAGCCATTTATCATTATTACAGCTAATAACTTGTCCCAGATAAATATATGACTCCACCTTTTCAACTGTCAATTCTTTCTGTCAATTCTCTCATAGTATTCACTATCCTCTATTCCTCCACACAAGCAAAGACTATTCACTTCCATTACAAATTCTACAATACATCTAAGAGTGAAGTGGGAAATTATCGACCTGTCAGTCTGACTGCAGTGGTAGAGAAAATCATGGAGGCAATGATCAAGGGTTGAATTCAGGATCATTTGGATCGAATTGAAATTCTCAAGGATACTTAGCATGGTTTTGTAAAGGGAAAATCATGTTTAACAAATCTGTTCGGTATTTGGAAAGGGTCACTCACGAGCTGGATTTAGGGAATAATTTCGACATTGTTTATTTAGATTTCAGCAAAGCTTTTGACTCAGTCCCACATGAGCGGTTGCTTTATAAGCTGGAACAGGTTGGAATCACTGGGAAAATCCTTAGATGGATAGAAGGATGGCTTCAGGGCAGGAGGCAGAGGGTTGTGATAAATGGCTATTCCTCATATTGGGTTGATGTAAGAAGTGGGGTTCCCCAAGGATCAGTATTAGGCCCACTGTTGTTTTTAATTTTCATAAACGACATTGATGAAGGGATAGAGGGCGTGATGTCTAAATTTGCAGATGATGTTAAAATTGGTAGAGTAGTTAATGATCACTGTCAAGCTGTACTTCCCCAGAGAGACCTAGATAGACTTCAGGAATGGTCAGAAAAATGGCAGCTGTGCTTTAATCCCACAAAGTGTAAGGTATTACACCTGGGAAACAGTAATCCCAAAATAACTTATTCAATTGGTGGAGTTCAACTAAACCCAGTACTGGAGGAAAGGGACTTCGGTGTTACGATACGGTCAGACATGAAATTCTCTGAGCATTGTAAACAGGTCGCAAGGAAGGCCCATGGTGTCCTATCGATGATCTATCGAACTTTTGCAAGTAGAGATAGGGACGTGATAATCCCATTATATAAGGCTTATGTTAGACCACGCTTGGAATACTGTGTTCAAGTATGGAGACCGCACCTAAAGAAAGACATCGAGCTTCTTGAAAGGGTGCAAAGAAGGGTAACTCGCCTGGTGAGATCGGCAAAAGGGCGTCCTTATGAAGAAAGACTTCGAATATGTGGGTTGCAGAGTTTGGAAAGTAGACACCTTAGAGGAGATTTGATTGAGGTGTTTAAGGCTCTGAGAGGCATCAGTAAAATGAATGAGAACGAAAATTTCAAGATTATAAATGATGCTAGAATTAGGGGACATAAATTCAAGTTACGGGGGGAAATGTTTAGATTGGACTGCAGGAAGTTTTATTTTAGCCAGCGAGTTATAAATTACTGGAATAAGTTGCCTCCATGGGTGGTAGAGGCCGACAGTTTGGGGAAATTCAAAGGTCATCTGGATAGTACCTTCGGCTGAGGGAAGCGCATAGGATCATAGGTTTAATTTCCTTTTTTTTTTATCATTGTTTTATTCGGTTTTTTTTTTTTTTTTTTTTTGGCTGGTGCAGCATAAGCCATAGGGTTTCTTGCACCATGTGGCCATTACTAATACTAAAGTCTCCTCTTTAGCATACCCCCGTCACCAGCATTGTATCAAACATTCCCAAATCAGGCCACTTTCTGATCTTTTCCATTGTGCTTATTTTGCTATGAACCTACAAGGCAAACTCAAAAATGTCCCATCTTAATTGTCACTTCTGCCGTAATGCTTGCTGAAACTTCCTTTCAATTTTTAAACCTCCTCCATGATTCCTTGTTAGATCCAAACAAGTGCAATTCCCAAGGTCTCACAGCAATATTTATTTTAGTGGCATATATTCTAACACTTCCCTCACTATTACCATATCTGTTGGAACTCTACCTGATATTATGTAGAGCATCATTAGAGACAATTGTGCACGCGCTTGTCACGTCCAGCAAAGCAAATCTTTTTGCTGACAGGAGACTTCTTCGTAGATGAGAATTTTCCACTCTACTGTATAACCCCATGCTCCACATGCATATTTATAATTAGCAGGTATTCACACTTATAAAGGAGATCAAGTGTCTTACCTTTGATCCCCCAATCCACTCTTACTACAGTATTTGTTTCAATTTCATCTATATATATATATATTCCTACCCTTCTCCTTAATATGCCGAGCATGGGGTGAAAAAGTCATTCGTTCATCAATAATTATCCCTAGATACTTGAACAAGGCAGCATATCAAATCGGACTCGAAAACTGATGGAAGTCTTCCTTCACTTAGACGGCCCTTAAGCATCACCATACGGGTCTTATTAGTAAACGTACAGAAGGCAATGGGAAATCGGCAAAGTTCCTCGAGTAGACTTCCAGGTGGGACCTGGTTCAGGAAGAAAGCAGTCACCAAACAAACGAGTACTCTGAATGTGAACAGCTGACGTACAATTTTCAAATTAGATAAGCGCGTGTGTTATCGAAGAAAAATATATTAGATAATGGCAATTCTACAATTTTTGCGGTCAATGTATTTTTTTAATTGGAGGTTTATGTAATTTGTTGGTAGGAGTTTAAAATGTATGGATAGATTTTAACTTAGTTAAAATTTATAAATACATTTTACTCGTTCGTCAGGAGAATTTTCCTCTCCCCGATTAAATAAAACTAGACTCTTCAAAGTTAAAATAAGAATTTGTTTTTAACTTAACTTCCGAGGCATCCTGTGATTTAATCTACAGAAAGAAACATAATCACGTTATAGCGAATGCACAAAAGTTTTCAAACAAGTTTTCCTCTACCTGAAATGGGATCTGGAAAAGTGGCCCCCATGCATTTCGCCACCGGCAGATAATGAGTAGGTTACAAAAATGTAAATAATACACCTCATTTTATAATAATTCTAATTTTGTTTCAATAGAATAAATGCACATTATTATTGTTTAAAACTCGAAGTTTTATGCAATGCCTGTATGGTAATCAATCACATTACGATTTTGAAAAATCTTGGATTATTCTTTTGATTCTAGCAGAAATTGCAGCATACTTCTTGTTTTCTTTGATTGCCTGAATTACCGGCAATTAGTTGCGTAATTTCGAAATTGTGTAGCCCTCGTTGTTTCTTTAAAGAATCAATAAATCGGTAAATATTTGGGAATGAAGTAGCACAAGTTTCCTGAAATCCCCTGTGCCATTCCTCCACGCCGTTGTTGGTACGTTGTTGATCATTCCACAATTCGATGGCAAAAATGAGTAATTGCCGGCCTCTCCGTTGTCTTCTTCCAATATATGTATCTTCAAAGTAGTTTGCAATCACCATAGCTTCAATGGGGAAGTCATCAGCTTCAACTAAATCTTCAAATGCTTGAATAATGTTAGCAGGAGGAATAAATGCCAATGCCGGAATCATTCGGATCCAACGAGCAAATTCATGGTCTTGTTCGTATCGGGCTTTTAAACCTTCATTCTGTACCTTTCGCCAAACGCTTTGGGAAAGATGAAAAAAACAACCGCTATTCACAATACCAGGAAATTCTTGTTGGAAGGTTTGCATGGCACTTTGTTTTCGAACTCTGTCATAAGTCGCTGGGGTTGGACACCCGGTTGTAGATTTTTAACTTCTTGAAGCAACTTGACTATGTGGCACGAGTTTTGTTTGGCACAAGCGCGTAGACCACTGGAATAACTGCATTGAATTGAACCACATGAATTGTATAAAGCTGCTGGAAAAGCGTGGGTACTGAGCTAAAAGTTCCATCAGAAAACTACTCCTGGCTACGCGCCAATAACTGAAGATTGTTACTAGTGGAAAAAATGCGACCCGGAAGCAGTTCGTCCTGAGAAAAATTAGTTTTCGAGAGTTGACTGTATTTACATTTTTCTAACCTATTCATTATCTACAGGGGGCGAAATGTGGGAGGGGCCACTTTTCCGTAGATCACCTGAATTACTAGTTATGGTTGAAGCACTAGCTTTCTTTTTTATGCAACTACATCTTGAGGAGTGATTCTACCCGCAATAGGAGTTTAAGTTTTGAGGCTCTCGATATTAAGGTTTATTATTCGATAATTTTCATGTGAGCATCGTGAAATTTTGTTTAGTGCCGTCTGTAATAAATTTACTAAAAGCAAAGGTTTCTAGGAATAGACACAAAAAGCACTATTAGTTTGGTTTAAATGAGAAAGAAACGCTACTTACAGTTCTGGACTGCAGCTTTCCGGCACGGGCAAGGAGTCGCTGCTGCGGATAGTCTGTAGGAACTGGTAGTTGGTCAGCCCCTTGAACGGAGGTCCCCCAAACGTAACGATCTCTGAGACAACCACTCCGTAACTCCAGACATCTGAAGGCAAGATGTAGATTCCCTCCAAAAGACTCTCCGGGGACATCCACCGAATAGGAAGCATCCCTAAGCGAAAGTGCACATCCACGTCTTACTTGGAACAGAACTCAGCAAGCGTAAAAAACTCAATGTTAGCTCTACTTACAAGAAATGTCAATACAGAAGGAGTTTTGGGTCCACCCATTGCAAAATTACCCCGTTACGTCACTAAGTGGATGTATTTAATGTATATAAACCAAAGTAAGACTGTCTTCTTGGTTTGTTATAAAAGTCAGCGTTCGTGTTAGTCGAATATCGAAGCCTTTCTTGGCAGTTTCAAAGAAGGAGTTCCAGTTGCATAATCAGGTGCGGACGATGTGAACAGTGTCGGCGTGGCGAATCCAGAGGACGTGGGCGAGAAGTATTTGCGAAGCTTCCTTGGGAGTAGTGTTGCCAGGAAGCCACCTCAGAAAACTTGCACACTTCCGATTGCGTGAAGTACTTCAAAGTGGATTGAATTATTGGATGGTTTCCATTAAAAAAAAAAAGAACGGAAGGAAAGTGTGAACTTAAAAAAAAGTTCTCATTGAATGGGGGTAAATGGCAAGAGATACTAATTTAAAATATAATGGAACTAAATTGAAAAACTTTATTCAAAATCTCTCTCTCTCTCTCTCTCTCTCTCTGAAAAGAAACCTTCACATTGACATCCAAATAATTCAGAGGTATAAACAATTACTTGGAATAACTTGAACGCACAAAATGTTACGTCCATCTGTTCACAGAAATGAAATGTTGCCGAAACAATTGAAGCTATTATTATGGGAGAATATTTTTCACATTTTATTATTAATATGTGAAAATAATGAAACTTTGAAGAATGTAGTTCTACCCTTATTTTGGAGGAGATGACTGATTGTGCATATATATTAAGCGCAGGAAACAGTGCGAGAATTAGAAGGACCACGGTCACTAATCACGTAGGTAAATTGTATAAGAGGATAGTGGAGACGAGGAAAGAGTGAAAGTACGATGAGGAAAAACAGAGTACAGTCCCTTCAAAAAAGGTAGACCGAAAATGATCTTATTTTTGCTGCGAGACAAATTATAGAAAAACAAATCGAGGGTGGAAGGATCTGTGCACGGCCTCCTTAGATATTGAAAAGGCATATGGGAAGTGTTAAGACATCAGGGAGTACGAAAGTCGTTGATCAGTTGTCCATACAGATGTGTGAAAACAATGGTTGGAAACAGACCGAACTCTCACCTCTGCTGTCCATATTCGTAATGGACAATACAGCAAATGCTGTGGAGAGAAAGAGTGGGACAGAAAAAAATGAGTGATGATCTACGCTGATGATTTGGGAAAGGGGGATTAATGTTTTTATTGAGGGACAGAAGACAGAAGTGGATAGTTTCAGATATTTAGGAAGCATATTAAGTGAAGGAGGGAGAATTGATGAGGAGATATGCAGAAGAGCAGAGCAAGGAAGAAAGGAGCGTACAGTATTAGGTTTCAGTAATAAGTGATGCTGGAGAAGGATATTATCACAATGCGCGCGATGAAAATGAATTTGAGGGGTGTGTGTGTGTAGACCATGTGAGATAGAGCGAGAAATGCAGCCATACGGAAGAAAGTGGGAGATGAACAATTACAATAACTGATTGAGAGGAACAAACTGGGATGGTTTGGTCATGTAAAGAGGGTGGAGAATAACAGACTGCCAAATAGAATGTAAGAAATGGAAATGACCAAGACGAAGACCGAGAAGAGAGACTGGAGGAAAGGCAGTTTGCTCGGGGAGGCTAGAAGTAGCATTTGCTCCTCCAATTACTTTTTTTTTTTGAGTTTTCCTCCACCAACAGATCCTCGTATGGCTATGCAAGAAACATGTCGAAGATTACTCAGATTTCATCCATGACAACAACATTCCGCAAAATGGGGTCCATAACAGATCACTGCAAACACCCTTTTGCTTGACTAATTATAAATATATATATATATATATATATACACACACACACTTGGTTTAAATAGATAATGTTTTCAAAAAAGAATTTTACAGAAAACAGCAGGACACTACCACAAGTTATCAAAGGCTAACTAGAATTCAATGAGTATATAATATCTTTATTGCAATTAGCGAAAATAAGTAAATTTTACATGTATGCCTGATGCAACGAACTCAAACTCTAACAACAAAAAAATAAGTTGTAACAGTTGTAACATGAAAACAGTTTTTTTTTTTTTTAACAATATCAACAAAACCAATCAACGAAAAATAGCGACAGTCACTCTATTGAAGATGAGCTGCTCCCTGATGACACGTCTTCTGTAGGCTTTGTCCTCAATGAGTTTCTCGTAGTCAGCATCCATATCTTGGATGTTTTGGAACATCTCCATTGGCAGGAATCTGTCGCTCTTCCTGAGCCATGGACTGTAAAGAAGAGAGGGCCCTTAAGGGTCTCGGGGGGGGGGGAATTCTCCAACTACAAATCTGCCAAAAACTTCGCGTGTTGATTTCACTCGCTGCCATTTTAACTGCGACGAGTAAGCAGAGGGTGAAGATCCGTTCTGAGACTTTTCTGTAGTTTAGAAGTTTTGTCACTTCTGAAGTATATGTGAGGGATGGAAGCTTGTGCTTGAAAGCACCCACCGAAGGAGCCAGTACGCATCAGATGAGATGGTTTTTAGCGTGGTTTTTGCTGCTGACGCCCAGATTTCGGATCCGTAGATAATGACTGGCTGAAGAAACCTGTAAATATATTGGATGGTGTACTGGGACTCTGTGACATGAAGGAGGTGCTGTTTGGCAAGCCATCTGGATCGGCAGACCTTGTTGTGAATATCTCCCACATGGTGTTTAAAGCTAAGCTTAGGGTCAAAGATGATCACAAGATCTCTGTGCTTGGTTACTGGAGGTTCCATGGATTTTCAGGTTTAGTTGAGTTGGGTGTGATTTTAGTGAGAACACCATTTGTGCCAATTTATTTGGGTTAATCTGGAGAGAGAACTGTGCTAAGTACGCAACTAGAGCTTTTAGGCTGTTGTTGGTGTCGGAAGCAGTCTCAGGTTGGTCGGTCCCATGGATCCGATAGAGGAGCTTCAAATCATTTGCATAGCTGAGAAAATCCATTTCCTGGCATAAGAATGGGTGGATCGCAGCAGTAAAGAGGAGTCCAGACCGAATTCCGCCCCGGGGAACACCTACACTGACCTTCTAGTGAAGGATTTTTTTATTCACCTTTAGGTGAAGAACCCTGGTTGTAAGAAGCGACTTTAAGAATTCAAGGATATTTCCTCTAATCTGGTATCCCTCCTCACAAAGCTTAAAGTGGGGCTGGATGTCAATGCATCAAAGGCAGACTGGATATCTAAATACACAATTGCCATCTCCTTCCTGTCTTGTAGGGCCTCCAGAATGGTGTTATTGGTTGCCAGCAGGTTGGTGATGGTAGACCTGCGTTTCAGTGCATAATGGATAAATAGTGAATTGCATGGGAGAACCTGGTTGGTTAAGATGGGAAGAAGGCAGTTCTCCATAACTTGGAGGATGCATGACGCTTTCATAATTGGCCTGAACTGTGATAATGAGGTAGTTCCATGTGTTTTTGGAATTGCCCGAACTATATATTGGTTCCAGGCTGTTGGGAAACTGAGCTGTGAGAATTACATTCAGGATTCCTAGACGCACATCTATGATGAAAACACTTACGCTCTTAAGGATAAATTGTGGGATCCCATCAAATCCAGCACATTATGTTGGTGGGATACTATTGATGGCCTAGATGAGCTCTCCTTTTCTAATGATGATGGATGTGAGGGTATCTCGCTGACAACTGTTGTGAAGGTTCTTGCGGTCTGATGCAGACTTTGGCTTGAATCTTGTAATGTAGTCAATCCATTCGATCGGATTAATTTACTGAGAGATATTATCATGTCCTGCCTTAAACGGTGTCTTCCCTACCTAGAGGGTTTTATCAATGTAGGCTTTCATGGCTTTAGATTTACATCTGTCAGACTGAGCACGGGTTCTTGGGTATGCTGTCCTGTCTATTGCGTCTGATGTGGCTTTTCATTTTGCATGAAGCCTTTGCTTATTCTGAAATTCGAGGATGAGCTGTTGGTTCCACCATGCTTTGCTCCGGCAAGAAATTGACACTTGTTTCTGTACCCTGCAGATCGAGCAATGGAATTCAGCCAGCAGGTAAGAAAATGCAGCCCGAGCTGTGGATGACATTGGTTTAGGGTATCCCAAGGAAAGATGGATGCTGCAAAGCAGCATTTCTGTGGATCGAGGAGTGAAGGACTAATCACAGTTTTCTTAACTGGTATCTGATGTTGCCATGGTGACTTGGAAGCAATTGGGAGACATAGGGCTATTGGTAAGTGGTCTGACATGAAGGCTGTTTCAGGCTGGCTGTCTAAGATGAGGGAGTCTGTTGCAAAGATTAGGTCTAACTGGCTAGTCCCTCTAGTGGGAGCAAAGTTCTGAAGGGTCAGTCCTACTGCAACCAGATTAGAGGACAACAATCTCTGAAGACTGTTGGTCTCAGCTAATATTGAAGTCTCCACACACAAGTAAAGTTGCTTTTGGGTGGCATTGATTAATGATTCAGTTAGAGACCTCTTGTATAGTGTTCTTAACTGAAGGTGGGGGATATAGACTGTGCACACGTGAAGTCTGTTGTCTTGGACACTGAGTGAGACTCTTCCAGCTTCAAATAGGTCTATCTTCAAAGTGGCTAAGCTAGTCAGTAAGAATTTCTGTGTGTTGAAGAGAATGCCAGCACCGCCGCCAGTCCTCCGCTCTCTTCAGGCAAAAATGCCAGAGAAACATGCAGATTAAGAGAAGGCGAAGTCCTCTTCATTAGGGGAGAGCCAAGGCTCTGTAATGCAAATCACGTCATACAACCTTTAGCGGAGAAGAATTTCCATTGTCTAAAGCTTATTTCTCAGGCTTCTAGCGTTTTTGTAGAAATAGTGCACATCATAGAAGTTTTGATGTATGTCCTTGTTGGAGCTCTGGTGGCCTTCGAATATCAGCTTTGTTCGTTCTGGAGGTAATCCTCACTTTAATCTTCATACGTCCCTCAGCAGTTGGTGGCATGTGTTCTTGTCGCTGACTTGCTTCTATGAGGCTGTTCGGACCTTTGGAGCGGTTCGGAACAGTATAACCTGAATGCTTCTCCATTTTCTTAGAGTTGATGGTGGGTCTGAGTCAGCTCTTCCTTTCCTTCGTCATGGTTTCATATCGTTCAGGAAACTGCTTCTCGGTAGAGAGACGCTTGGAAGGGTAGAAATATTTCACAAGTGCCCCGGCAGGCCAAGATGATGCAAGGCTGATTAGTTTATAGTTAGATTCCGCAGAAGTGATTTTGAATGATGCATAGTATGGTTGTTTGGTGGTAAGCCTAGTGACTTCTGCATCTATACCTATGTCTTCATTCAGATATGATCTCATCTGTTCAACTGCTGTCTGTGGGGGAAGCCGTGTGACAAAAATTGATCTATTACGTTTCAAGATTTTAAGCGGAATTGCATGAATTTTGTTGGGTTAGCAGTACCGACCGTGGGCTTCATATGGTAGTTCGGCTTTCCTTGTGTGGTTTCTGGGATTTTTGTGCCTTTTTGCTTACGTTCGGAAAACGTCATCTCCTTAGGATATTCTTGCTGGGTTGTTACTTCGTTGTGGCGGTGAGATCGATGATTTCGGGATGTTTTTCTTTGAGGAGGGTACTTGTAGATCCGATTTGGTTGATACGGTGCCTCCAGTACTTTAAATGGTGGTATTTGGATGCCAGGAATTGGTCGCGTCTCCTCTTCCCCCCCTGGCGTGCGCCGGATGTGTTGCCTTGGGGTGTTCTTCCTTGGTGTCTGGACGGTTGAATGATTGGATTTGAGGACGTCTGCATATGTATCACATCGACTTAATTCTGCATCTTGGACGGATAGGTTTTGTTTCTGAGATGAACGAGGATGGGTGGTTCTGTTCTGCTGTGATGAGGGATGACAGGTCAGGAGTTCGATCGCAGTTTCTGAGGAGGAGGGAGATCTATCATTGCGTTGGTAATTCTTATTCGCTCCAAAAGTTTGTTTCTTGACTGCTGACATCCCTTTCTCCTGTTTGTGGGATGGCATTCATCAGTCGTCTTTTCCTGTGAGTGTGTATGATGTTGTCCCTGTGAAGAACAATATTCGCTCTTGTCAGTTGAAGTAGGCTGTTGGAGACACGTAGATTGGGCCCGATGAGCGGTGTCGATTGGGACCTCAACGGAATCATTTCTCCTGTGAATGGTGGGGGAAAGAACATGACTACATTTCCTTTTACAATCAGGACAAACTAGCACAATATTCGTCTTCGTCTTCTCAACGTTTTTATATATATTAATGAGTTCCCGCGCGTTAAGAAGGTTTGTAATGTCCCTCGTATCCTCGGACTATCTAATTCGATGTTATTGAAGATGTCGAGAAGAATAAGCTTAATACCTTTGTTACTCCGGTGCAGAACTGTGACATTACCTTGCAGTTCTGCAAGGTTCGCTTTCATCATATTGAAGCCGAATTTCAATTTCGAAATATCGCCTGATGAGGTCTCCTGGAGGTTCAGTAATTCTTTCTCAATGAGGTTGACTCTGGACATCACAATCTCGGAACTGTTGACAAATGCGTCCATCGCAATTGTGACGGTTCAATCAGTTTCCGTTCTTATTTTATATTAATGTTCCAGTTTCGCGACAACTTTCTCTGTCAGTCGCATGCGAGTCTCTTTTAACTGATCTAGTCGGGTTACCAGTTGCATAACCGCGACTTGAATTGGGTTCACAAGGGTTCTCAACTCATCCCAATCATGGGACCTGTTTGTTCCGACTGTTTTATTGTGGAGGTGGGGATCGCCGCGTCTACTTTTTCGCTGTGATAATTGTTCATTTTGCATGCATCACATTTCCACGAAAGCTTAATCTTCTTTGCAAGCTTCTTTAGGTCGGTATATGGGCTACATTGTCCGCAGAGACATACCTGCTTACAGGAAGTGCAAACAAGAAGAAAATCTGCTTTCTTAAGGCATCCGGTGCACAACGCAGCTTCACTCATGCCGAAATTAGCTGAAATGAAGTATCAGAGCGGGGCTTAACAAGGTCGGTGAAAATTCAAGTTTTAAAATGAATTGAGTAAACAGGTAGAAGGTCACGTCGCCCGTGAGCCTTAGGGTGTGTACACGTAGAACGCATGTAGTGGTTATCGGAAACCATCGACATACAGTTGAAGCTTCTCACTGGCTATGAACAAACAGAAAGCAGTTGACCAGTGCAACTGATCGGTTTTCGAAGGGGATAAGTTTTGCACTTATCGACTGCTTTTTATTGCGTCTATAGTCAGTGAAAAGCTTCACCTGCACTGGTTTCCGATAAGCACTTCTGCGTTTTACGTGTGTGCACCCTTAGGTCGAATAGCTTTCAGCACGAAATCAATCAGCGGGGGAGGAGTGTTACGCTAACCTTGTCCAAATGCAGCCGCGATGGTGGCTTTCTTTGTCAGATGCGGAAGAAACTAAAAATTATAAATAATTACCTGTATCTGACGAGTCGATGCTGCAAGACCAGACCTGGAGATAGTCACCATAAAGCTTAAATAGTCACCATAAGCTTGACAATAGCATTTAAAAATGCAAACTTTTAGGAGCACTTTCAAGCACATGTTCATCACGAGGATGCCCACATGGCTCAGTCTTGGGCCCACTCTGTTGGAACCTTGAAGAGTTGTTTTTGCACACTCATTTATCTTCTTCACAGCTTCCACTAGTACCTCTTCGGCACCACGACCCTGCTTGTAACAAAGCTGCCTCTCAGCAGTACTATAACGAAGATTACATCTTTGAACTGTTACTCTTTCATGCAATTTTCGTGATGTAGGAAGAAATGCTACATCATTCGTTGAGTTCTCAGGATCTTTTAATAATATCTTTAACACAACTAATTTCCACTTTTCCAGAAATTTCCCTTCAACCCAATATCTGTTATATAAGCACGGCAGAACTTTCGGCCCAAAGTGGAGAAGTTTCTTAGCCACCACTAGCTCAATCAAATTGACCCGAGGGGCCTTCCCCAATGTCATTTTCTCAACAGCAGGTTCTAATTCCCTAATCGAGAACCGAGGCTCTTTTCACTCAGAGGCGTAAAGTGAATTGAATTGCCTAATTTGCTGTTGCTCAATACTTTATGAAACTTCCTGCTCTTTAACCTTATTCGTAGCTAATTTTTAAGATATCTAAAAGGGCTTTTCTTTCCTTCGTGTTCTGCAAATTGTTTTCAAAGCAGCAAAGTTACTTCTGGCGATCTGCTTCACATTATTCTGTCCTAATCTTTTTATTTACCTTTTGAATTTTCCAATAACATTATTTCTGAACGCCTGACACACTGAAACTCCCGTCTGGATGATCTGCCCTCCTTCATTGTCTTAAAATTTCTATCTCATCTACAAAGGGTAGTGTCTTCACAAAACGCTTTTTCCGTTCCATTGAATTCTTCGTAGCCTTTCCCAATAGTTCTAATATGTTTTTTTTTTTTTTTTTTTTTTTATGATGTAAACCCCAAACACGAGAGGAATTATAACCTATAGTACTTAGTACCGTGCTTGGGTTGGAGGTTGAGAACACGAAAGAAGATATTTGTTGATATTGAACTTGAACTTCTGCAGATTGTAATTTTCAGGAAATACGTATGAAGGAAGGTTGTTCCAGAAAACGGCAGTTGAATGAATAAATGAGGAAGATGAGTAGTTGGTTCTGTGGGTTTGAAGTTGGATAGTAAATGGATGTTGGCTGGTGGCGACATGTGTTCGGACTGTTTTGAAAGAGAGAGCGGGAATTATAGAAGCCAATTCAGAAGAACAGTGCCCATGGAAGTATCTGTAGAAGAGGCATGCAGCAGAAACAGTGCGTCTATGAGAAAGCGAGTGGAGAGACTCTGTTAGAGATGGATCATTAATTAACCTAACTGCCCTCTTCTGAATGGAATCAAGAAGCCTGAGAGAGGTTTTGGGGGCACCACCCCAGATGTGGGAACAATATTCCATGGCAGGGCGGATTTGCGATTTATACAAAGTGAGCAGCTGTTTGGAAGAAGAGTAACGCCGAGAGCGAAAGAGAAAACCAAGTTTTTTAGATGCAGAGGAAGCAATATTTGTAATGTGCTTGTGCCAAGAGAGATTAGAAGTCAGGGTAATCCCCAAAAGAGATATATCATTTTGCCTAGAAATCGGAGTGTCACTAAAGATAAGCATAGGAGCAGAAGAATCCTTTTTGCGAGATATAAGACAAGACTGAGTTTTAGAAGGATTGAAATCAACTAAGTTGTCTTTGACCCACTGGAAAATTACCTGAAGATCGGCATTTAAGGAATTGACAGCAGATTTTCGAGAACTTGAAGCTGATTGAGCTGGACAAGGTTTCTCAAAATGGAAAGTGGAATGCAATGTGCTATCATCGGCAAAACTATGGATAGGATTTCCAGTCAATTGAAGAAGGTCATTGATATACAAGAGGAAAAGAGTGGGGGAAAGAACTGAACCTTGGGGGACACCGGCATTAGTGGAGAAGTTAGAAGACAGAGCCATCTACCATCACCCTCAGTGAGCAATCAGAGAGAAAACTGGATAACCAATTACTAAAAACAGTTGGCAAACCATAAGATGGAAGCTTGTCTAGAAGACCTTTATGCCAAACACGATCAAAAGCCTTTGAGATGTCAAGAGCAAATACTTTTGTTTCACTGAACCTTTCCATTGAATTAGTCCATAAATGGGTAACATAAGCCAGAATATCACCAGTGGATCGACACTGACGGAATCCATACTGGCGATCGTTGATGAGACGGAAGGTTTCTAGGTAGTTTAAGAGTTGGCGGTTAATTGATTTCTCCATTACTTTAGAAAGAGTAGAAGTAATTGCCATCAGATGATAATTGGATGGCAGGGATTTGTTGCCCTTTTTAGGAACTGGCTGGATATGAGCAAATTTCCAAGCAGAAGGAAAAACACCTTTGGAATAAGAAAGTGAAAAAAGGCGACAAAGAATAGTAGTAAGTTCAGCAGCACAGGTTTTGAGAACAAGTGGAGAAATACCATCAGGACCTGGAGCTTTCTTGGCACCAAGATTCATCAGAATCCTTCTGATATCCTTTTGACGGAAGACCACAGGAGGCATTGAATGGAGCGTGTTGGGAATGGTGGGAGGTGTTTTACCAAGATCATTAATACATGAGCTGGAAGAAAAATGGGATGCTAGCAGGTCAGCTTTATCCTTGGCTGAAGTGACAACAGAACCATCTGGTTTGGACAGAGGTGGGAGCAGAGATGGGCAAAAGTTGTGGCCAATGCTTTGGCTAGAGACCAGAATGCTCGGCTACCATTAGGGCAAGAAGCAAGTTTTCTACTCTTAGCCTGTTAAAACTCTAGATTGCACTGATTAATAACTGCTTTACAATTGTTCCGAACTTTGGTGTAGGCAGAAAATGAAACTGAACAATTAAAAACAAGCCAATTACGATATGCAACGTTCTTCTCTTGGACAGCCTTAGCACATTTATTGGAAAACCAAGGTTTAGATAAAGGACGAGATTTTAAAGTGGAGTGTGGGATAAAGGATTCCATTCCTGCAAGAATAATTTCACTGACACGATCTGAGCAAACGTTGACATCAGAAGTTTTGAAACAGTAATCAGACCAAGGAAAAGAAGAAAAGAAGTCTCGCAGGTCATCCCATTTTGCATTCTTGTAATGCCAAACAATACGAGGTTGGGAATAGGCATGAGATAAAGGTTCCATTGGAGAAGAGACAATCACCAAGTTGTGATCTGAAGTGCCTAAAGGACCCCTCACTTCGACCGTCTAATTAGAAGGGTTGTTTGTGAGAAAAAGATCAAGCGTATTGGCTGTATGATTAGGATTGTCTGGTATTCTTGTAGGTAAATGAACCATCTGTGCTAGGTCATTAGTAATTGCAAAAGCCTCAGCATCTCGACCTGCTGGGTCGGTGTGACTAGAAAACCGAAGCCAGCTGGAGTTGTGAACATTAAAATCACCAAGGAAAATTACCTCACTGTTAGGAAAGTTGGACTGGAGAAAGTCAAGTTGCAAAGAGAGGAAGTCAAAGAGCACCATGTGATTAGTGGAGTTGGGAGAACGGTAGAGACAACAGATGAATTTGACACAATGAGGTAGGAGATTTTAAGCCAGAGAAGATCAAAGAGAGGAGATTCCAAATTGCCAAGTCTCTGACAGGGAATATCAGAATGGACATATGCACAAGTACCACCTTTTAGGCGAAAGGAATCATACAGCAAATAATTTGGACATCTGAGATGAGCAGTAGTTGAATCAACTGATAACTGAGATTCAGTCAGAAAAAGTACATGGGGTTTGGAAGACTGCAAGTGGAAATGGACATCGTTGAGATTAGAATTGAGACCACGTATATTTGTGAAATGAATTAGGAAGTCCCTGGGAGGTTTAGATCTTTTCGCAGATAAGCTTGCTCTATTAGTTTGACAATTCATGGTGTATTCAATAGTAAGAAAAAGTGGGTGGGACAAGCTGTATGAAGTAATGAAATTTTTGGATATGGCGTACACGTGGTAAGAATATACCCAGATCCTTGACATTACGTTGCCTCGACAATGCTCCCCGCATACACACTACTCGGACTCCCTCCAGTCACTATCTGGCAGGGTAGAGGTAGCAAGATTATACATTAGCTGATCCGGAAGCCTCCTAGAGAGTTAAAAATAGGTTCGGTCCGGTGTACTAACTAGCGGCTGGCCTGCGAACACCGTTTTAGAGCTGTACCCTCGAAATGTAAGGAATATTGGATCTCGCCACGACGTTCATCATAACCTGAAAAGTCATCAATCATACTGCACGATGGAAGAGATAGGGAAGGGTTGACTGGAACTTAGCTCTAGAGACTAAACATGGGTACCACCACTTCAAGCCTCCAATAAGCAAAGTGGTGGTATTTCACCGGTTGATGAGTCATCTACCACCTAGTACTGCCTGGTAACATAGAGGGGCGGCGTTCCTCCATGTGGTGTGGGCGCCACACCTCGACCCCTGCTTACGTTGGTTCACACCTGGGTGGTCACCCACCATGTACTTGTGCATGGAGGTTATACCCAGGATTACTAACAGTCCCACCATCGCGAAGGTGCAAGCAGAGGATTTGGCTGTCACAGACCGTTCGGACTTCGCCGAAATTGGGTCCACTTGACTTGAGTTTCACCTGAATATCAGTTCCATCAGCGTTTTAGACTCCCAGGTAGCAAGTACAGCTTGTCTGGCATATCTGAGAGAATGTCTGTGACAACCTCAAGGACCATATGTATACATATGGTCCTTGAGGTATGTTGTATAATATGTTGTTGTATACATGTTAAACTCACGTTAAATTCATCTCCTGATCATCCGCAAAATCCACAGAAACCTGTTCATCAAAATATTGCCATTCGTAGCCCTCGATGAAACATTTATTGTACATCATCAAGAGCACGTGTGGAAGCAATTCATGGAACTTAATTATAAAAGGCATTTTCTGTTAGGTCCATGCCAGGACATTTACTAATATTAACTTTTTAAAAACATTTGTTAATTCATCAGCAGTAAAGGATGGTGCAATTCTTTCAGTTTCACGAAATTGATTATCAGTTCGAATGGCCAATTGCTCTTTTGTGTCCTGCACAGGATTATCTGCTGGAAATAATTTAGTAAGTATGCCTGAACAGTATCTCCCTATCCTGCGGTTTCTTAAGAGTCTACATTGACTGTTCCAAACATATCTGAAGTGCACAGTTTGTCCCTAAAAATTTTATATAACTCCCCCCCCCCCATGGTTTCTGATTTCCTAACTAAAAGCCCTCCAAATTTTACGCTTCCGTGCAGCTATATATATATTTTTTTTTTATGCAACCTGTTGACCACCTGAAGATACCAATTACGCCAGCGTTGATATTGGCATCTTGCACGATGTACAGATCGACGGAGTACTGTAAACTTACTCGACCACCAAGGAGTGAAACATCTTCTTAGCTGACTTATTCAACGCTGTAATGATACACTTTTGTACATGTTCACTGCAGATTCTTCCATCATTTGATGTTGCTTATCAGAAGGGAAATTGGCAGAAACAGAATATGTAATCAAATACTGACTAACGATGTAACAGAATACCTAATGAGATGTGGAGAATGTTGACCACGATCAGCATGCTGAGGGAAAATATCCACATGGAAGGAAATGGCACGATGGTCACCGAATGTCCAATTTTCTATTGTTTTCCAATCCCGTACTCAGTATCGTAATCCAACAGAAGCTAAAGTAATATCGATGTTGGACTCGCTCATGGGGTCCACAAAACGTAGATAACATAAATTAGTTCTTGAAGAAGAAGTCCTGGCGAAGTGAGCGACCTTGAGTCGCCCGTTGGTTTGTTCTCTACTTTACACACGCGTAATTCTTCAAATAGTCCGAAACAACCATCACCAAAATATAGCCGTTTTTAAATCCCCGCGTAGCGATTCAAATCCAATTTCTAAACTTGCTTTAGAAATGAGGTTTCAGTTTTTGAAATAGTGGGTTCTGAAACGATCGGAATTTTTTCCCGACTCATTCTCATTTGGTCGAACAGGCAAAGGAGGTCATATTTACCGTTTTCGCAGACTGGGAGCTTCTTTTAACTAAGACTGAAACCATTTAAATAATTACTTTTACTTAACACTTACTTTCATATTTAGTTAATAAAACCTCAAACAGAAAAAGGATATATATTATTTTTTATTTAGTCAACGTTTCTGCTTAACATAGATTTACCAAAAATGGGTGTAATCGAGGATAAATTTACTTAGAGCAATGTTATTTGACCACAACGTTCTAAGTTGGGATTCTCCCCATTGTGTGTGCATATCGGTGCATGTGTTATTGAAGAAACACGAAAAGGCGTGAACAGTAAATTAAACAAGAAACAAAATTCGGTCACTTGCCTTTCCTGTTGAAGCGGTAATAGTTGGTGTCGTACATCTGCCTGCACATCCCGAAGTCGGCAATCTTCACCCGCTGACAGGCATTCACGAGACAGTTCCGGGAGGCCAGATCACGGTGGATGTACTTCAGTCCTGCCAGGTAACTCAGTCCTTTGGCGATGTCAAGCCCAATCGTAGTCAGACATTTCCTGACGCTGTCGTAGCATTCCTCGCGACCAATTTTACAGCGATATCCCCGAAGAAAACTCTTCAGGTCTCCTGTAGAAGAAACCGGTGCGATTTATGAAAGATAAAGCCACAGGAGTGGGTGTCGCAAAGTCAGAGAAGGAACTGAAAAGAATCAGATTTTTAATATCATTCAAATATAATAAAATTAAACAAAATACAGTAGATTCGATATGATTTGGAATTGAATCCTTTCTAATGACGGAACACCGATTTCCACTGGTCGAAAGTGTCTTGTCTCGTGTTCGCAGTCGCGTTTCATTTATTAAACGTTAATTGCCAATTCTCCTATTTTAGGTAACCTACCGGCCCCGAGTGCCAAGCGATTTTTCCCTGCGACTTATAAAGTGATCTTTGAAAGTGATATAGTTCTATTTTTGTTGTGCGATTTTCTTCTGTTTTGTTCACTTAAAGTGGTTCTTTGCTTAAAAAATCTTACGTAAGAACCCAGAAAGGGAATCTACCTTTCTTCTTTAATATTCTTATTAAATACCAACTCACTCTACTAATCTTAATAACCGCTTGGTCACTGGTGGCACTGCTCCTGCCTCCACGTGGCGGGGCTGGTAGTCTGGGAGAAGAAAGTCCTTCTCCCAGGGCTAAAAGGAGTAAACATGGATACTAATGATTTCCCACGATTAGAGCCAAAGAGCTCGCAACATGACAACCACGAAACTGATCATGACTTCTCATTGTCGAAAAGACTAAAAAAGGATGCAAACAAGCAGGAAGCTCCAGCTTTCCTGATCATCCATTCTCTATCTTCACAACCTGTCAGCAAGCTTTCGCCTTTCATCATACAACGATGCCTTGTAAATGCAGCAGCATCTCCAAAAATGGTGAAACGTCTTCAATCTGGTGACTTGCTAATGGAGACCTCTCTTCCAAGACACTCTGACCTCCTGTTAAAACTTACATCTTTAAGTGGAATTCCAATTCAAGTCACTCCACATAACACCCTGAACTCTTCCAAGGGAGTGATCAGTGAATGGGACCTATTGAACGTTTCCGAGGAAGAAATAATTCAGGAACTAAAAGATCAAAATGTAACTCAGGCCAAGAGAATCCTGATACGAAAAGACGGCACCTTAGTCCCAACCCGTAACATAATTTTAACCTTTAGTTCGCCGAATCTACCATCCTCGGTGAAAGCGGGCTATTTAAACTGTCGTGTTCGGCCCTTTATTCCAAACCCTCTGAGATGCTACAAATGTCAGAAATTTGGCCACTCCCAGACAGCATGCCGTGGAGATGCAACATGTCCAAACTGCGGTTGCAAAACTCACACTCAATCTGAATGCAAGGCACAAACTCCGCAGTGTCCTAACTGCAAGGGCAATCATCCAGCCTACTCCAAAGATTGTGATCTTTGGAAGTTAGGAAAAAAAATACAGAAATACAAGACTGAAAATAAAGTATCTTTTCAAGAAGCTAGAAGACAAGTAAAATCAACTATTACAAAAACTACTTATGCTTCGGCTGCCCATAGTTACAAATCAGTAGCATGTCAGACAGAAGTGTCAATCTCTCCAGACAAATCGATCGCCGACTGGGCTCGATCAGTACTATCAACTCAGCCTACATCTGAATCGCAGTTAGTGGACCAGAGTAATAATACACCACTCACAATTCCAACTCAAAACCTAACCCACAATACAGTGGCAGAAAAATTGCATAAATCAGATAGTGTGGAAGTGAAACAACCAACAAGCATGGATACTGATGATATGCCCAACCAAGAAGATTTTCTTGAGTTATATGCAGATGGAGATATGGAGGATAAAAATGATTCAGGACGCCCTAATTTTCCTAGAAAAGAAAAATCTAAATCTGACCGTCACAAACAACCTACGCATAAAAAGCAGACAGATTCATCTTCCTCTTTCAAAACCAAATAATGCAACATATTATCCAATGGAACTGTAGAGGTCTTCGCAGTAACATAAACGATATACATGAAATAATTCATCACTATAAACCTCTTGCAATGTGCTTGCAAGAAACTAATTTGACATCACTGGTCTCAGTTGCAATCAAAAATTACACTGTATTCAGGCAAGACAGGGCTGTCTCCAATATCGCTCATGGCGGAGTAGCGATACTCGTGGATTCCTCCATCCCCGCCAGACGTATTCCCTTGCGAACATCCTTAGAAGCTGTTGCCACGCGTGTTGTTAGTGGTATTACTTTGACATTGGCTTCCATTTATCTTCCGCCCAATCATCAATATACTATTCAGGAACTTGAAGATCTTGTTATGCAGTTACCATCACCGTTTTGTTTACTAGGAGACTTTAATGCACATCACCCATTATGGGGTTCCCCCACCTCAGACAGACGGGGTAAGCTGATCGAAACGTTGATTGATAGGCAGAATTTAACATTACTGAATACTGGGTCTCCTACATATGTGCATCTCCCTACTGGCTCAATATCTGCTATAGATCTTTCCATATGTTCCCCAATCCTCTTTCCAAGTATAGATTGGATACCTCTGAATGATCCTTATAGTAGTGACCATTATCCATTAATCTGCAAAATTCAAACATCCTGTTCATACCCAACAGAAAGTCCAATTAAATGGAAATTTTCAAAGGCTGACTGGGCAAAATACAGATCGCACATCTCATTTGACAACGATATCATTCAGACCGATCCCATCAATAGTGTTACTGAGCACATCACGAATAAAATCCTGGCAGCTGCATCTGTCACCATACCTCAATATCAAGCAAGAAATAGACGAAAAATAAATTACTGGTGGAATGAAGATTGCAATAATGCAAAAAAAGAGAAAAACAAAGCATGGAATCTTTTCCGCAAAAATCCGACCACCCCCAATTTTATTAACTATAAACGGCTCAGAGCTAAAGCTCGATGCATCAGACGCAAAGCAAAAAAAGAAACTTGGATTAAATTCGCCTCATCAGTTAATAAAAATACCGATATCAGATTAATCTGGAGAAAAATAAAATGTTTAAACAATAAATTTCCTCCTCTGTCCACCCCGCTACTAAACTGGAATGGACAAGAACTCTCTAATCCCACAGATATATCAAATGCACTGGGAATTGTATTTTCTCTGTTGTCTTCTTGTAATGCTTATGATCAATCATTCCAAAAACGTAAAACAGTTGCAGAGAGATCCAAACTGAATTACGCTGACAATTCTGCTTTATCTTATAATCAGCCATTTACCATGTTCGAGCTACAGCAAGTTCTTACCAACTCAAGAAACAGTGCTGCTGGCCCTGATGGGTTATATTATGTAATGCTCCGAAATCTGGATCAAAGATCACTCTTTTCGCTGCTCTTATTTTATAATCGCATATTTTTTGAACATACCTTCCCCAGCTCCTGGAGTCATTCTTATGTAATACCGATTGTAAAACCCGGTAAAGATCATTCGGTTCCTCAAAATTACAGACCGATATCCCTCACCAGCTGTCTCAGCAAAACTCTTGAGAAAATGATACATCGCCGTCTCACCTGGTTCCTCGAATCTCAAAACTTGATAAGTAACAAACAATTTGGATTCCGGAAAAACCGATCTTCATTGGATCTTATGATCAAAGCCGAGACAAATATCAGAAATGCTTTCATCAAAAAGGAACATCTCGTCATGGTCTGTCTTGACGTGGAGAAAGCCTTTGACACTACGTGGCGTTTTGGAATCTTAAAGGATCTACATTCTCTTGGCCTGAGAGGTAATTTACCATATTTTATCCAAAATTTTCTTCAACGGAGATCCTTTCAAGTTCGTTATCGAGGAACCCTCTCTAAAATCTTTATCCAAGAAGAAGGAATTCCACAGGGATCTGTTCTCAGCGCTACCTTGTTTGCAATGAGAATCAATCATATAATTGAACTCATTCCGAAAACAGTGGATTCATACCTTTTCGCAGATGATCTCTCGATTTCCTGTCATTCCCAAAACATGCATTACATTGAACGCCAACTTCAAATATCAATGAATCGCATCCTGACATGGATGACACAAAATGGTTATAGACTATCCAACCAGAAATCTACTGCCATACACTTCTGCTCTAGACGCAATATGCATTCTGAACCTGAGCTGCAATTGAATAATCATCCTCTTCCCATAGCTAACTGTACTCGTCTACTAGGATTGTTCTTTGACAATAAGTTAAATTTTCAAAAGCACATTGAACATCTCCGGACTACTTGTCAAAAAAACTGAACATTCTCAGAGTCTTATCAGCCACAACATGGGGAGCAGATCGACAAAGCCTGCTACATTTATATAGATCCATAATCAGATCTCGATTGGACTACGGTGCCCCTGTCTTCGATTCTGCTGGGGAGAGCGCTTTATCTCGCCTCAATCCTATTCAACATTCAGCTCTCAGAACAGCACTAGGTGCATTCAGAACATCTCCAGTGCAAAGTTTGTATGTTGAAGCTCATGAACCTCCCCTAAATATCAGGAGAAAGATGCTGCTGCTGAATTATGCAACCAAGATCCAAAGCCAGATGACCCATCCTAATTGGCCAATACTCTACAATCCACAGTTTATGACCTACAGGAACAAACCACAGACAGTTCGGCCTGCTGGTATTAGGTTAAAACAGCTAGCAGAAGATTGGGATGTACACTTCAATAAAATTTTACGAGATCCTATAGATTCTGATCCTCCATGGTCTGTCATCACACCATCTTGTGACAATTATTTCTACCAGTGGGGTAAACACTATCAGATATTAATATCCAGCAGCTACACATAGCGCATACTCAACGTTATCCTGACTTCGCTAAAATTTATACAGATGGATCGAAGTCTGAGAGTGGATCAGGCGCAGCAGTAGTACTCCCTGATACTACCATTTCTCTATCTCTCCCAACAGAGTCCAGTAGTTACACAACTGAATTATATGCCATAAAGCTTGCTATAGAAAGTATTTTCCATGTGTCAATTCAAAAGAGCATAATTTACACAGACTCGCAGAGTTCCTTATCAGCCTTGCAAAACAACTCCCCGTCTACTCACCCTCTATTAAAGCTCATTAGAACAGAGTTGATACGTCTGAGAGAGCGCCAACAGAAGGTTATTTTCTGCTGGATACCTGGTCATACTGGAATACCAGGAAATGAAATTGCGGATGATGCTGCCAAACATCCATCCAGAGCAGCCCCAACAAATTTCTTAATACCGTTTACAGATTATAAAATGAAGATCCGAAGTATATGTAAAGATCGATGGACTCTACAATGGCAAGCACAAATTCATAATAAACTTTTTCAAATTAAACCTGTACCAAAATTATGGGCCTCTAGCCTCATTACTAACAGAAAAGAAGAAGTAATCCTAACCAGAGCCAGAATCGGTCATACTCATTTAACTCATTTGTTCCTCCTCTCAGGGAATGACCCTCCTGAGTGTAATCATTGTCATACACCACTTACAGTGAAACACATACTTCTAGAATGTACTCTGTATCATAATGCTCGACTAATGTCATTCAGTTCTCTAGCAAGCTTAAAGGTACCATTGTCACTTAGCCATATCATAGGCGAAAAATAAAACATCACAGAATTCTTCTCCTTCCTAAAACAAATAGGAATGTATAGCCGTTTCTAATTGCTTCTACATGAACCAAACAGGCAGTATGAACCACTTTTCTAAGTGCAATATGGCCTAAGTAGCCATTGCACTTAAAACCCCATAAACAACAACAACAAAATGGGTAACCTACCCTTAATACAGGTAAGATAACTTCCACGTTATATTCGCTCTAGGTGTGCAGGCAATTTGTTTCTTAAGTGCCCAATTAAGAAACTACTGATTAGCATGTTTTAAGAACACCAACTCATTTAATAACGTTAGGTTACCTAAAATGAATTGAAGGAAAAAATTCTTGGAAGTTTGTTACATAAAGATTTATTTTCGGTAATGCCAGCCTGATAATGGTTGTCAGCCATGATGAGTAGAAACTCATGAGGGAGACAAAAATATCAAAATTTTTACCTATCATTCCGATAGTACTGGAAAATTCTTAATAGCGTCCCTTTAATTGATTTTGCTCCCTTTGTCTACAACATAAGGGTTTATTACGACGCAGTTTGTACTTTCAAATTGCAGCAAATAGTCAAATGAACGTTGAAATTGTTTCCATTTCTAACGTTGCTCCATTGATTGCTAATTAATGAAAATCAATTATCAATTTGACCACAACGTTCCCAAAATAGAGAATGTATATTGGGCAGTTTTTAAAAGCTCGGAACTCTTGCATGTATTAAAATATTCAGCCCACTTTCTACGGGCTCGTAAGTTTTCTAAATTATCATCTTTCGTTTTCTCAGAAACAATTCCTTAATATTCGTAAATTTGTCGAATAATCTACTACCATCCATTTTAAATTTGACAAATGATGGATGATAATACAGTCCACTTGTAATTTTTGGATAATACAGTCCCTTTAATGCAACCAGCGCATGGCCGATAATGTTACTGCTGTGTCAGACGTCCAAGGTCAAAGTGTTAGCTTTGTCTCGCAGTCGAGATAATCTAATCAATTCCCTTAGGAGTCCCCCCACGTCAAATTCCTACTCCATTCAAGCTAAGCATTGATATACTCCTGCAAGTATCCTTAGGGAGTGTAAATACTGCAAGTGTAAACATTTCCTTTTCGCCTTAACGCGCCTCAGCTGCACGAAAGGAATGTGGCATTAAAAGTTAATCGATAGGAACTCGTGCCTCCGGGGTTCAACCGACTAAGAGCAGTTCTACAGTTTCAAGCAATAATTGCACGCCTACGACCAGCACCACTGGCACTTTCGTTTACCGTACAAGAAAACCACAATGAAGAAAACGCTTTGAAAAGCTAAACATTCGAAATTCAAATAACCTTAATAAAGAATTACTGGATCGGCTAGCGTACCCGAACCAGGGATGACCAGAGTACCAAGAGTTCGTGACCAAATACAAGTTAGAACACGGAACCAAAAGCCCCAAAAACAGGGACGTAAAAATTAAAAATTCAGAATTCATGTCACGTGTCTTAATGATATAAATAATTAAAACAAATATCGACCAAAGGGGGAAAAACTAAGAAACAAGGTACAACGTCTGGAGAAAATTAAGGTTATAATATTGCACAGAAAAGCTGGAAACAAATGGCTTGAAGATGGCGCTCGAAAAGTATTAACAGAATAGCCAACACTCTTCAGATATACGTACCTAATAATGCACCAGACTGCCCTCAACTGAAGAAACTCGGAAGTCATTCACAAAAGGGAAGGTGGCTACTAAAACGTCAAACCTTCACTTATAATGCCTACCAAGACATTACCACAAGGAAAAATAGTACATCCCGGCATCAGAAGACAACTAACGACGTTCGGTACCAAACTTCAAAAAACCAAACAATCTGAATCAAGCTGCCTGCATCAGAACACATACAACAGCACTATTTTCAAGCAACAATGAATAGTAATAACAATAACAAGAGCCACCCGCAACAGCTCTTTGATGGTGATGGCAATATTCCTAGCACGTTTTAGGGCTAACAACAAGAAAACATTACTGCAATAGAGATCCCTCCTTTTCCCCAGTAGCTGATTGTCGGCAAATCATCTATGGAACCGCTGGTAATTTAGTTCTAAAATCTTTACCTCGGAGGTTATTATCCAACACCTCAGGATGACTGAGTGGCAGAGTATGTTCTCTTTATCATTCAAAGACGCGACACAGTTCTCAAATTGCACTTTCAGGTGCTTCCAAAGATGTGCGTATTACCCCGAGGAGTTGTCCATAGTTCTCCGGAGACTTGAAAACGGCCTTCCTTAGGAAGCAAAATGCCTTCAGAAAATAGAGAAAAACTAAAGCAACAGCAGATCACATGGTAGTAGTAGTGGCATGTGATGCAAGAAAGCAAGTGTATGAGCTTATGCAGCATCAGCCAAAAAAAAAAAAAAAAAAAAAAAAAAATTACAAAACAATCCCCTCCAAATGCCTGTCCAGTTCCTCCTTAAATTTATTCAACCTATCAAACTTCCACAACGACAGATGGAAGTTTGTTCCAGCAATTAACCACTCGCTGGCTAAAGGCAAATTTCCGGACATCTATTCTACATCTGTCCTTTCTTAATTTGAATTAATGCCCCCTTAGGTTAGTAATCTGAACAAGTGGAAGAATCCCATCAGAATTGATCCTCCTCAACCCATTCAAGGCCTTCATCATCATCATCATCAGCCATTTTCAATCCACTGCAGGATGAAGGCCTCTCCAGCAACTTTCCAGGCCTTATACACCTCAATCAAATCACCTCACAGGTGCCTAGTCTCCAGCCACTGCAATTTGCAGAACTTAAGCCTGTCTTGGTAAGAGGATCCCTTCATCATCTCACCAATCTTGTTGCCCTTCTCTGTACACGCTCAAGTAAATCTACATCCTTCCTAAAATGAGGCCTCCAGACCTGTACGCAGTACTCAAGGCGTGGCCTGACCATTGCCTTATACAAAGGGACAATCACCTCTTTCTCCCTGCTAGCAAAATTCCTATATATCATTGACAAAACCCCATGACCTGCCCTGGCAGCCTGTCTGCATTGCTCAGAAAACTTCATATCTGACTGCACAATTACTCACAGGTCTTTTTCATTTTCTACCACCTTAAGTGTAATACCAAACAGTTGGTACGTTTCTCTGGGGTTACTTCTACCCATATGCAGTACTTTGCATTTGTCAAGGTTAAACTTCAGTTGCCACTTCTTAGCCCATCTGCCCAAATTATCTAGATCCTGTTGCAGTAGCACACTGCCATGACTGTCATTAACAACCCTGCCAACCTCTGTATCATCAAAGAAGAGCAGCACCCATTGATTACCACCCTCTGTCTTAGTACTAGTAACGGCCGCATGGTGCAAGAAAGCCTTATGGTGCACCAGCCAAAAAAAAAAAAAAAATCCGAATAAAACAATGATAAAAACAAAAATATATATATATATAAAATAAAATAACTAAATAATAATAAAAAAAAGGGAAATTTAACCTATCATCCTATGCGCTTCCCTTACCCGAAAGTACTATCCAGATGACCTTTGAATTTCCCCAAACTGTCGGCCTCTACCACCCACGAAGGCAACTTATTCCAGTAATTTATAACTCGCTGGCTAAAATAAAACTTCCTGCAGTCCAATCTAAACATTTCCCCCCGTAACTTGAATTTATGTCCCCTAGTTCTAGCATCATTTATAATCTTGAAAATTTTGTCCTCATTCATTTTACTGATGCCTCTCAGAGCCTTAAACACTTCAATCAAATCTCCGCTAAGGTGTCTAGTTTCCAAACTCTGCAACCCACATATTCGAAGTCTTTCTTCATAAGGACGCCCTTTTGCCGATCTCACCAGGCGAGTTACCCGTCTTTGTACCCTTTCAAGAAGCTCGATGTCTTTCTTTAGGTGCGGTCTCCATACTTGAACACAGTATTCCAAGTGTGGTCTAACATAAGCCTTATATAATGGGATTATCACGTCCCTATCACTGCTTGCAAACGTTCGATAGATCATCGATAGGACACCATGGGTCTTCCTTGCGACCTGTTCACAATGCTCAGAGAATTTCATGTCTGACCGTATCGTAACACCCAAGTCCCTTTCCTCCAGTACTGGGTTTAGTTGAACTCAACCAAGTGAATAAGTATTTTTAGGATTACTGTTTCCCAGGTGTAATACCTTACACTTTGTTGGATTAAAGCACAGCTGCCACTTTTCTGACCATTCCTGAAGTCTGTCTGGGTCTCTCTGAAGAAGCTCAGCTTGATAGTGATGATTAATTACTCTACCAATTTTAACGTCCTCCGCAAATTTAGACATCACGCCCTCTGTCCTTTCATCGATGTCGTTTATGAAAATTAAAAACAACAGTGGTCCTAATACTGATCCTTGGGGAACCCCACTTCTTACATCAACCCAATCTGAGGAATAGCCATTTATCACAACCCTCTGTCTCCTGCCCTGAAGCCATCCTTCTATCCATCTAAGGATTTTCCCAGTGATTCCAACCTGTTCCAGCTTATAAAGTTGGTTGGTTGGGTTTTATTGGCGCATTAGCGACTAAGGCTATAATGCGCCAAAACCTGGTCATAAAAAGTAAAATTTTCAGTGGCCTAATCATTTAGGTCACTAAGTCAAGGTATGAAACAAGTATAAGCTAAAAGATTAATATGAGTAAACAAGTAACTATAATAAGATTTTTCAAGATTATTTAATGAAAAAAACTTTCGAGCCTACAGACCAGTAAGGCTCCTGGGTTTAATGGAATATACCCTATAATCTTAAGAGAGGCGGCAAGCGAGTGCATTGAACCATTGAGGCTAATTATGCGAGCATCACTGGACTCTGGGGAGATTCCCTTGGATTGGAAAAGTGCAAATGTATCTCCCATACATAAGGGTGGCTCTAAAAGTGAAGTTGGAAATTATCGACCTGTCAGTCTGACTTCAGTAGTAGGGAAAATCATGGAGGCAATGATCAAGGGTGGAATTCAGGATCATTTGGATCGAATTGAAATTCTCAAGGATACTCAGCATGGTTTTGTAAAGGGAAAATCATGTTTAACAAATCTGGTTCGCTATTTCGAAAGGGTCACTCACGAGCTGGATTTAGGGAATAATTTCGACATTGTTTATTTAGATGATTTCAGCAAAGCTTTTGACTCAGTCCCACATGAGCGGTTGCTTTATAAGCTGCAACAGGTTGGAATCAATGGGAAAATCCTTAGATGGATAGAAGGATGGCTACAGGGCAGGAGGTAGAGGGTTGTGATAAATGGCTAGGCCTGACGTAGCCCAGTGGTCAGGAGCGAGAGTGCATAGCACGCGTTCCTTGAGTGGACCGGGGTTCAAACCCGTGACTACTAAATACGATAAATATTTGTATTGACGATTTATTGTAAACTCTCCTGACTTGGTTGTCGTACCGGAGTATAAACAGAAAATTTATTCCTCAGATTGGGTTGATGTAAGAAGTGGGGGTTCCCAAGGGTCAGTATTAGGACCACTGTTTTTAATCTTCATAAACGACATTGATGAAGGGATAGAGGGCATGATGTCTAAATTTGCAGATGTTAAAATTGATAGAATAGTTAATGATCACTGTCAAGCTCAGCTTCTTCAGAGAGACCTAGATAGACTTCAGGAATGGTCAGAAAAATGGCAGCTATGCTTTAATCCAAAGAAGTGCAAGGAATTACATGTGGGAAACAGTACACCCAAAATAACTTATTCACTTGGAGTTCAACTAAACCCAGTACTGGAGGAAAGGGAATTGGGTGTTACGATACGGTCAGACATGAAATTCTCTGAGCATTGTAAACAGGTTGCATGGAAGGCCCATGGTGTCCTATCGATGATCTATCGAACTTTTGCAAGTAGAGATAGGGACGTGATAATCCCATTAAATAAGGCTTATGTTAGACCACACTTGGAATACTGTGTTCAAGTATGGAGACCGCACCTGAAGAAAGACATCGAGCTTCTTGAAAGGGTGCAAAGACGGGTAACTCGCCTGGTGAGATCGGCAAAAGGGCGTCCTTATGAAGAAAGACTTCGAATATGTGGGTTGCAGAGTTTGGAAACTAGACACCTTAGAGGAGATTTGATTGAGGTGTTTAAGGTTCTGAGAGGCATCAGTAAAATGAATGAGGACAAAATTTTCAAGATTATAAATGATGCTAGAACTAGGGGACATAAATTCAAGTTACGGGGGGAAATGTTTAGATTGGACTGCAGGAAGTTTTATTTTAGCCAGCGAGTTATAAATTACTGGAAAAAGTTGCCTTCATGGGTGGTAGAGGCCGACAGTTTGGGGAAATTCAAAGGTCATCTGGATAGTACCTGTGGGTGAGGGAAGCGCATAGGATGATAGGTTTAATTTCCGTTTTTTTTTATTAATTATTATTATTTAGTTATTTTATTTTTATCATTGTTTTGTTCGGATTTTTTTTGGCTGGTGCAGCATAAGCCATAGGCTTTCTTGCACCATGCGGCCGTTACTAATACATTCAACCCTCTAACAGACCTGCCCTATCAGCAGTTACTATCTCGAGAGATCATCTCTTCACTCTAATTAACAAGATTCCCCCAATAGAGCGACTGTGGGCCTAGATGTATTTCCCAATTTCATATAACCAAGTCATGCAGCACCTACGTAATCGATTCTCTCTTGCACGTTTTTCAGAACATCCTCAAAACTCTTACAATCTCTAGTATCTGGAATAGCAAATTTGTTAAGCCAATCCAAAAAATAAAAACTGCAAAAGATTTTTTGTTTCGTCTCAGTAGCATGCGCACTACTTAAAATATTAGAAAAAGTCATCCGCACAGCAATTGTCAACCACTGCTTAAACCATAGGCCTCCCTATCTACATTCAGTGATTAGTGGAAGGGCCACTACCACCAACATTCTAGATACCCTTTCCAGGACACAAAGGGCTTTCAACTGCAAGTCGCAACTTGACATCTTGTTTATTGATATAAAAGCATCATATAATGAGATATCCATTTCTGTTCTCCTGCATATTCTGGAATCCTATTTCAATATCACCGGCAAGCTCTTGAAAGTCCTGGCATCAATCCTTCAGACCTAGACATATGCTAGTTTCACATCGACACTTCAGCAGAATTTTCACCATTTCGAGGGGTAGGTATCCCACGAGGGGGGATGGGCGTCCTCTCATCAACGCTTTTTGCGGCAGCACTGTAACCCTTTCTGTCGGTTAAGCAGCACTTCTCCTATGCCGATGATCTGTAAATATTCATCACTTCTGGAGATCCCAACTCTGCCCATTTAATCTCTGATAAAGTAATACCGAAACCTACACTTTTTTGAAGAGTATCTACATTCCATTATTTACAAATAAATAAAGACAAATCAGCGCAAGTCACTTGCACAAAAAAAAAAAAGAAAACGAAGAACCACATTCCTGCCATCATCAATGGTTCCGAAATCAGGAAGGTTCTCATCACAAAGGTCTTGGGTTAAGATGGTACCAAAACCTTAGGCCCCGGGTGCCAAGCGTTATAGTGATCAAGCGATTCTCAGTGATTTCTAGAGCGTTTTTCTCGAAGCTGCAGTTTTGTTCAGTTAAAAAAGTTTTCTTACGTTTTCATTAAATACTAGTAAACTTAGACTTACGATCTGTAAGTAAGTTTCAGAAAGGCAAATCACCTTTCTTTTTTTCATTTAAACTAATATACTAACTTTTATACCGCTTGGTCACTCTAGCGGCACTGCTCCTGCCTCCCCGTGGCGGGGCCGGTAACCTGGGAGAAGAAATCCACTCTCCCGGGGCTGAAAGGAGCAAAGATGGATAACAATACGTTCCCACCTTTAGAGCCTCCGAGCTCAAAACTAGCGACAAAACACACCGATGATGACTTCTCCCAACCCAAGAGGTTGAAAACAAATCCTCAAGAGGAGATACCAGCATTTCTCATACTGCACTCTACATCAGACCAGCCTTTGAGTAAATTGTCCCCATTCCTTGTGCAAAAATGCTTAGAGGCTGTCGCAGGTTCACCAAAATCAGTAAGGCGACTCCAGTCTGGGGATCTTCTGGTAGAGACCATGAAATCCCAGCATTCTGCAAAGCTATTAAATCTGACAACTTTCGGCGGACATCCCATAAAAGTCACTCTCCATGCCACCTTAAATTCCTCCAAGGGAGTAATTGCAGAATGGGACTTATTAACCGTATCAGAGGAGGAAATAGTCAAAGAGCTACGAGAACAAAAAGTCATCCAAGCCAGGAGAATCATGACTCGTAAAGATGGTACTCTCATTCCAACAAGGAGCATAATCCTCACTTTTAGCTCTCCCATCTTACCAACATCTGTCAAAGCAGGCTATCTCCATTGCCGTGTCCGACCCTACATCCCAAACCCAATCAGGTGCTATAAGTGCCAAAAATATGGACACTCTCAGACTGCATGTAGAGGTGAGGCAATATGTCCTAACTGTGGATCGAAAGACCACAACCAATCCGATTGCAATGCTACCACTCCTAATTGCCCAAATTGTAAAGGGAATCACCCAGCTTTCTCCAAAATATGCGAACTATGGAAGCAAGGAAAAAAAATACAGAAATATAAAGTGGAAAACAAAGTCACTTATTCAGAGGCGAGAAGAGAAATAATCAAAATGGAGCCAAAGCGTACGTATGCCACAGCTGCCAAACAGGTGCAATCAGTAAGTATCCAAACGGACGTTACAGTTCCTCCTAATACATCTATCGCGAATTGGGCACGATCCATACTCACTTCTCCCAAAGAGTGTCCTTCACAACAAACAACTGAACAAGCCAGCAATACTCCAATCTCCATTCCAGCCGATGCGTCAACAATGAAACCAAAAGCTACAGAAACCCCAATAGTGCATCCACGGATTTCAACGGAAATGGATATTGATCAGGAGAAAAATTCAGATGATGGAATTTTAGAACTCCATGCAACTGATGAGATAGACACAACACGTCCTTTCTTTCCTAAGAAAGACAAAGGAAAAATAGAGAGGTATAAACAAGCTACAACCAAAAAACTGTCAGAAGCAAAAACAACTAACAAGAACGCATAATGGAAAGAATTCTTCAGTGGAATTGTAGAGGCTTTCGTAATGTAAAAGATGACTTGCATGATCTCGTAAACCGCTATGAACCAGCATGTATATCATTACAAGAAACCTATTTAAATCCACAAGTGTGTCCTACCATTAAAAATTATACCATGTTCAGAAGAGATAGGAGTATCGACTCGCCAGCTCGTGGAGGCGTGGCAGTTCTTGTTAGAAATAATATTCCATCTAAACCTGTTGCTCTTCAGACTCCTTTTGAGGTAGTGGCAATGCGCGCAGAAATTGGCATGACTATTACAATAGCATCTATATATCTTCCCCCAAATTCCTCAATCTCCTCAGAAAATCTAGAAAATCTAATAGACCAGCTACCACCTCCTTTCTATTTACTCGGAGACTTCAATGCTCATCACTCGCTGTGGGGATCTCCAACAATCGACAAAAGAGGTAAACAAATAGAAAATCTTCTCGATGTGTGCCAACTTACCCTTTTGAATACTGGAGAGCCTACCTATATACATTTTTCAACAGGATCCATGAGTGCTATAGACCTTTCAATCTGCTCTCCCTCCATATGTACTAATACGGAGTGGTCTGTTCTTGAAAATCCACTAAATAGTGATCATCTACCAATTCTCTGCAAGCTGCAAACACGGGTAAACCCCCCTTTGCCGGGTCGCACCAAATGGAAATTTCGTAGGGCACACTGGAATGAATATGCTTCAAATGTTCAGTTAGATGATGAAATAATTCAACTTCAACCCATAGATTATGTCACACAACATATAACGAATCAAATATTACAAGCCGCCAACTCTACAATACCAAAGTCCTTGCCTGGGAAACGCAAACACAATAATTACTGGTGGAATCCGGATTGTACATACGCTAAACAGGAAAAAAATAGGGCTTGGAATTTGTTCCGCAAATTCCCCACAACCAGTAACCTAATTAGTTTTAAAAAAATGAAAGCTAAGTTCCGCCAAATAAGAAGGAAGGCAAAAAGAGAAGCATGGCTTAGCTTTTCCTCTAGTATAAACAAGGACACAGATATCAGACTCATCTGGAAGAAAATACAAACAATTGATGGCAAATATATCCAGTCCCCAGCCTCAATATTAAACTGGAAAGGAAAGGAGTTGTCCTCACCGGCAGAAATTGCAAATGCCTTAGCCGAATCATTTGCCAGTATATCAGGTGTATCCACCTACGATCCACTCTTTCAGAAAATTAAAAAATCATCAGAGCAGCATAAGATCAATTTCTCCACCAGAGTTTCACACCCGTACAACCAGCCATTTACATTAACAGAACTTTTAGGGGCGCTCAATAAAACTTCCAGTAGTGCTGCTGGTCCAGATGGGATCTACTACATCATGATAAGCCAACTAAACAACAGAACAAAAAGGGCATTGTTAAAATATTACAATCGAATATTTCTAGAAAATATTTACCCAAACTCCTGGCGTCACTCAATTATACTAGCCTTTCCAAAGCCAGGAAAGGATCGCAGCTTTCCACATAATTACAGGCCGATTTCACTGACCAGCTGCTTAGGCAAAGTCTTGGAAAAATTGGTTCACAGGCGGCTAACGTGGTTCCTGGAAACTAACAACTTGCAAAATAATAATCAGTACGGGTTTCGAAAGAACCGGTCCACGTTAGATGTAATGATAAAAGCAGAAGCAAACATCCGAAATGCCTTCATAAGGGGACAACATCTGGTCATGATCAATCTTGATATTGAGAAAGCCTTTGATAACACCTGGCGATACGGTGTACTTCAAGATCTTCATTCTTTTGGCTTGAGAGGTCATTTACCCCACTTTATAGAAAACTTCCTATGCCACAGAACATTTCAGGTTAGATACATGAACAATTTATCTAAATCATTTGTACAAGAGGAGGGTGTTCCTCAGGGGTCCATTCTTAGTCCGACGTTATTTTCAATAAGAATTACAAACATGACACAGGATGTACCTAATACAGTAGAATCATATATGTTCGCTGATGACCTCGTTGTTTCTTGTCAATCCCAAACCATGAACACCATTGAAAGACAACTCCAAATTTCCATCGCTAAAATTGAATCATGGGCATTGCGGAATGGCTATTCCCTATCAGAAAAGAAATCTAGCGCAATTCATTTTTGTAAAAAACGCAAACTTCACCCGGATCCCGAAATATTTTTAAAAAACAACCTGATTCCTGTCACTAACAATTTCCGTCTGTTGGGGTTATATTTAGATAACAAACTTAATTTTGCTTCCCATATTGCTTTCCTTCGAACTACATGTCTTAAAAAACTGAACATCCTGAGAGCAGTCTCTGCTAAGTCCTGGGGTGCTGACAGAAGCTCTCTCCTTCATCTGTATAGAGCTTTAATAAGATCACGATTAGATTATGGATCACCTGTCTATGACTCCGCTAGGAAGAGTTCACTATTACGTCTAAACACCATACAGCATAGTGCTCTTAGGACAGCTGTGGGAGCCTTCAGAACATCTCCGGTCCACAGCCTGTATATTGAGGCAAATGAACCCCCTTTGAATCTCAGGAGAAAATCCTTATTGTGTAATTATGCAGCAAAAATTAAAAGCATGCCATTCCACCCTAGCTGGCAGTACCTGTTTGATCCTCAATATGTTGAATTATATCACAGTAAGCCTAATGAAAACCGCCCCGCAGGGATTCGATTGCAAGAACTCACGATCAGTTGGGATCTTAAATTTCACAACATATTCCAAGACCTTGCTACTCCTGAAACTCCCTGGACTGAATTCTCACCTCTCTGCGACAATTCCTTTTCAAGATGGGGAAAATCCTCTGTGGCAAATATAAACTATCAACAGCTCCATAAAACTCATTTGTTGGAAAACTCAGATAAAGTACCTATCTATACTGATGGCTCCAAAACAGATGCAGCCGTTGGTGCTGCAGCAGTTTCTTCTACCTTTTCAGATGCTGTGTCTCTTCCTACGGAATGTACTATCTATACTGCAGAATTATTTGCTATTAAACTAGCTCTAGATAAAATACACAACAGCTGTATAAAGCAATCTATGATATACACAGACTCCTTAAGCGCAATCACTGCCATTCAAACTACCATGCCGCCCTCTCATCCGATTCTTAAAGAGATACGGTCCAAGTTATTTTACTGTAAAAAAGCCAACCAGAAGGTTACCTTCTGCTGGATACCTGGTCATGCAGGCATTCCAGGTAATGAACAAGCGGACGCCGCTGCTAAACACCCTGACTCAAGCACTTCCAGGCAACAAACAGTGCCCTACACCGACTACAAATCCATCATTGAAACATCATGTAGGAAGCAATGGTCTGACCTATGGAAAGCTCAAATAAATAATAAACTGTTGCAGATAAAAAAAGAGCCAAAATTGTGGACATCTAGTATCAGGAAAAGCAGGCGGCAAGAAGTAATTCTAGCAAGGCTCCGCATCGGACACTCACATCCAACTCATCTGTATTTGCTTATGGGAGAGAACCCTCCTCAGTGTTTGTTCTGCCAGTCACAGTTGACAATATATCATATTCTCATTGAATGTCCCCAACTTTCAACTACCAGAAAATCAACCTTTACCTCCCTGTCCCATTTGAAGGAACCGATAACCTTATTGCAGATTCTTGGCAATGATGCAAATTTGGAGGAACTGTTTACTTATTTGAAACAGATAAATCTCTATAATAGCCTATGATCACAATAACATGAGAAATTTGTGATAAGCAAATATCGAACAGGCACAATATGGCCCAAGAGGCCCTTGTGCCAGAAAACCCAAATACAACAACAACAACAACAACCAAAACCTTACTTTCCTCCCCCCCCCCTAACACTGCACAGACACCAGAAGCAAGTATTTCTCTGCTATATGGGCAAATCGGCAAGAGCTCACCGGCATTTTTAATGGAAGTCGTCCAGTATGCCCAGAGATGTATCGTCCCAGTCATTATGTACGCATCAGTAATTTGGTCATCTGCGCCGCCATCCTACCTGAAACGCCATCTAGGATTAGAATACTCGTACCTGCCACAGCTAAACTGGGGCCGTAAGGAAGTCCTTCACAATCTCCAAGGCGGTACTATTTGCAAACCTGAACATAACACCGTGGAAACACCTTATCGTTACAGGGAATGTTATAACCCTTTGTCATCTGTTTACACACACGTTGGATCCTCCCGACATTGACAACATTCTATGCAGCGGGAAGAGAAGGAGAGACCAAAATTACAACTTCACTTCCTAAAGACACGCGCTTCAAAAACCTAACATGTATTTCAAATCCGAGGCCCTGGCATTACTTTGTGTTATGTGTCGTAGAATCTTCTGTCGTGATTGCCAGCCACCTAAAGTTAAAAAGGTTGAAAAAACAACGGAGAAGAAAACGGACCTGCCACCTTTGCGCAAGTAACCCAAAAAGCGCGGACATCTCGAAGGAAGAGATATCCACTATCACTCTTGCAAAAGAAACCCCATCCAACCCCTCTGGCCATCTTGAGGTGCGCAGTTCAATTGAAGGTAGTATTGCGTCGTGTGCGTCGAGAACACCTGAAGATTCGAGCTTATGCTTTGGGAAAGACTGCTTTTTCGGATAGGGAGTTTGATACCGCTCCTGCCGCCCCCACGAAGAGCTTGCAGGTTAAAACCCCTGTGATAGTTTGTCAATTAAAAGCGCTTTAAGTGACAACACGTCTATACTCAATGCTCTCCCTGAAAGATTCAAGATCACTTTCGGGGAGGTTCTGTCCCCAATAATCGACTCTCTTGCCTGCCTCAATGACGAAAATAGTAAACTCAGAGCCGAAAATGCGGAAATTCTCGACCAAGTGCTCGGACTAAATGAACAACTCAGGGATCTCAAAATCTTGATAAGTGAATGCTGTTTTCCCTCTAGTCAGACCATCAGGAACCTCGGGAACACTGACAGGAAGCAGATGTTGCACTTCCAAGACTCCCAACTCAAATTGGGCGTGTCCAGCGAGGAACATCAGATCTCAGAAATCTGCAGTGCGCCTCTTATTGCTTACAGAACAACTCAACAGATCGTAGCCCCAGCCGTGATGTCGAACTCTTTAGGTACTCATCCCCCTCACACCAGTCTCCATCAGCGCGGTCCGACCTACGAGGCTGGCAGCCCTTTTATCCAGGACAAGTGTATGATTCCTGGTGAATGTAATCTGCACCGACCTTGCAGAAGACGTTAGGAGAAGCCTGGTAGCCAAGTTCTGAGCCAGACTCATCACTGTTACAACATGGAGATGAAAGAAACCCCACATCAAAACAGGGAGGAGCGGATCTACGCCCAAGCGCATGCTTTCTGTCTCTCTGGTCAATTTACTTCTCATGCACAATTTCCCAGGCATAACCCACAAATGGCTGGCACCCAAAGTGTTTTGACTGTGAAAACACAGGGTAACAGAATTCCATCCCAGGGGCCTAATAGGTCGGTTCCGACTAACCTACCTCGGTCCCTCTGTCGAGAAGACTTGAGGAGATATATAATATTTCAGCTGTCCAGACCCGAGAGAGAATTTTTGTTTTCAGACTCGGACCAGCAACAAAAGCGGAAAGTATCAGGGCACTCTTTGCCCAAGAACATGGGATCAACTTAGACACAAAGGCTATCAAAACTAGATATCCGATCTATTCTTCCTTTATCATCTCCTGCTCTGCGAATGCAAAGCATATCGTCTTGGCTGCTGGCTGGTAGGCTCCCTCATCAAACCGTTCCAACAGAGTAGCAGAGAGATCGCCTACAGCAGATCCAGTCGAGATAAACAGCCATAACTACAAAAGGATGACTTGCTACCAGGTTCACACGAAGGAGAGATTCTTTGGTTTATGCAGAATGTTCGCAGCCTGAAAAACAAGCTTCATTGTCTCCAGACTCTCCTATTGCTTAATGAGTTTGATGTCATCTGCCTTACAGAAACGTGGTTAACGCCGGATAGACAGCTTGATCTTACCCCTTTTAACCCCCCCCCCCCCTTACAAATACATAGGGAATCACAGGATTAACGGGCGGGGCTGAGGTGTTGAAATCCTGTTCAACGATCGATTCCCGTCAATAAGGACTCGTTTGAGCCAGTCAAATAACTTCGAGGCAGTCTGCACTACGCTGAGGAGTCCTCTTCACCAAATCCAATGCTGCCTGGTTTACTTTCCTCCAGACCACAATGAAGACTCTAGAGCTGAGCTGCTCATGTGGTTAGCAACCAACTTAGTGCCTAAAATTCCAACTGTTTGTAGCAGGTCATTTTAACTTGCTCCTGCCCAGGCATGGGGATGCCCTTGATGCCACTCTTCGGGCCTTTAACCTTACACGGTTAGCGACGCAACCAACTAGAGCGAGTGAAGCTCTGGACCAAATCTTCCACAACTTGCAAGACATCAAACTCCTATCTAGCAACTTACAATTCCAATCTGATCACTCGCCAATTGCATGTAAACTATCCTTACAGAGCAATTCCCTTGGGTTCCCTGACGAGTACTCCGCTGAGTTGCCTAGGATAGCCTTCTCTACTAAATATCTGAAGCCAGAGATCACTCTCCAATGCTTGATTGGGTTTGACTGGGGGGCGTCTCTATTCTGAGCCGTTGGAGGATGCCATTATGCTCTTATCCTAACAACTGAAGTTAATTGCACTACGTGGTGCAGCCAGAATCACAAAGATTCTGGCTGCACCACGTAGGTTTTAATAGAGGTTTTAACAAGGAAACTAAGACTGCTTTCATCAAGAAGCAGGAGGCCTACCAGAAATGGCAGAAAACCCAACTTCTCTTAGACCTTCCCATTTTTAAGAAAGAAACAGCATGCTTCTTGAAAAAGAAAAGGCACGTCCTTAACCAAGCTGTTCTCGATAGGTTGAAGAGTGGTAGAAGGATCCTTTCACATCATCCTCTAGCCATTGACCAAAAGCTTGTCCAGAATTGGGCAGAGTTCAGCTTACAGCAAGCAGATTTTCCTAACTGATTCCTCTCTCCCCGCACGAGGACTGGTTACCTAGGGTACACTCGACTGAAATAGAAATAACTAGAGAGACCCTAATTGATATCATTAATAAACTACCCAACAAAGCTACTGTGGGTCCCGATGGTTTCCCAATCTTTATTATCGAAATTTGCAGCCCATATATAGTCTACCTTCTACTTCACCTTTTCAGACAAATCCTGCAATCTGGAATAGTTCCTTCAATTTGGAGAACTTACCATGTTAAGCCCATTCCAAAGATCAAGGAATCCAAATCTCCTAAAGACCTGCGGCCAATCTCCATCAGTTGTTCTTTGCTCAAAATTTTTGAAAAAGTAATTCAGCCAACAATTTCCCAGTATTGCTTTGCACACAGGCCCAATTACCTGCATACCGTTCTGCACAGGAGATCGACAGCTACCAATCTTCTTGATACCGTCTTCAGAATTCAGCGCATCCTTAACACCAAATCACAGATTGGTATCGTATTCCTCGACATTAAATCGGCTTATGACAGAATACACCTCCCAGCTCTGTTTAACATTCTGAAACACTACTTCGGCCTGGCAGAAACCTTACTTCAAATTTTGAAGTCTATTTTACTTCCTAGACACCTGACTGTGACCCACAATGACTTTCGGCCCCGGGTGCCAAGCGTTATAGGGATCAAGCGATTCTCAGTGATTTCTAGAGCGTTTTTCTTGAAGCTGCAGTTTTTGTTCAGTTAAAAAAGTTTTCTTACGTTTTCATTAAATACTAGTAAACTTAGACTTACGATCTGTAAGTAAGTTTCAGAAAGGCAAATCACCTTTCTTTTTTTCATTTAAACTAATATACTAACTCTTATACCGCTTGGTCACTCTAGCGGCACTGCTCCTGCCTCCCCGTGGCGGGGCCGACCTGGGAGAAGAAATCCACTCTCCCGGGGCTGAAAGGAGCAAAGATGGATAACAATTCGTTTCCACCTTTAGAGCCTCCGAGCTCAAAACTAGCGACTAAACACACCGATGATGACTTCTCCCAACCCAAGAGGTTGAAAACAAATCCTCAAGAGGAGATACCAGCATTTCTCATACTGCACTCTACATCAGACCAGCCTTTGAGTAAATTGTCCCCATTCCTTGTGCAAAAATGCTTAGAGGCTGTCGCAGGTTCACCAAAATCAGTAAGGCGACTCCAGTCTGGGGATCTTCTGGTAGAGACCATGAAATCCCAGCATTCTGCAAAGCTATTAAATCTGACAACTTTCGGCGGACATCCAATAAAAGTCACTCCCCATGCCACCTTAAATTCCTCCAAGGGAGTAATTGCAGAATGGGACTTATTAACCGTATCAGAGGAGGAAATAGTCAAAGAGCTACGAGAACAAAGAGTCATCCAAGCCAGGAGAATCATGACCCGTAAAGATGGTACTCTCATTCCAACAAGGAGCATAATCCTCACTTTTAGCTCTCCCATCTTACCAACATCTGTCAAAGCAGGCTATCTCCATTGCCGTGTCCGACCCTACATCCCAAACCCAATCAGGTGCTATAAGTGCCAAAAATATGGACACTCTCAGACTGCATGTAGAGGTGAGGCAATATGTCCTAACTGCGGATCGAAAGACCACAATCAATCCGATTGCAATGCTACCACTCCTAATTGCCCAAATTGTAAAGGGAATCATCCAGCTTTCTCTAAAATATGCGAACAATGGAAGCAAGGGAAAAAAATACAGAAATATAAAGTGGAAAACAAAGTCACTTATTCAGAGGCGAGAAGAGAAATAATCAAAATGGAGCCAAAGCGAACGTATGCCACAGCTGCCAAACAGGTGCAATCAGTAAGTATCCAAACGGACGTTACAGTTCCTCCTAATACATCTATCGCGAATTGGGCACGATCCATACTCACTCTTCCCAAACAGTGTCCTTCACAACAAACAACTGAACAAGCCAGCAATACTCCAATCTCCATTCCAGCCGATGCGTCAACAATGAAACCAAAAGCTACAGAAACCCCAATGGTGCATCCACGGATTTCAACGGAAATGGATATTGATCAGGAGAAAAATTCAGATGATGGAATTTTAGAACTCCACGCAACTGATGAGATAGACACAACACGTCCTTTCTTTCCTAAGAAAGACAAAGTAAAAATAGAGAGGTATAAACAAGCTACAACCAAAAAACTGTCAGAAGCAAAAACAACTAACAAGAACGCATAATGGAAAGAATTCTTCAGTGGAATTGTAGAGGCTTTCGTAATGCAAAAGATGACTTGCATGATCTCGTAAACCGCTATGAACCAGCATGTATATCCCTACAAGAAACCTATTTAAATCCACAAGTGTGTCCTACCATTAAAAATTATACCATGTTCAGAAGAGATAGGAGTATCGACTCGCCAGCTCGTGGAGGCGTGGCAGTTCTTGTTAGAAATAATATTCCATCTAAACCTGTTGCTCTTCAGACTCCTTTTGAGGTAGTGGCAATGCGCGCAGAAATTGGCATGACTCTTACAATAGCATCTATATATATTCCCCCAAATTCCTCAATCTCCTCAGAAAATCTAGAAAATCTAATAGACCAGCTACCACCTCCTTTCTATTTACTCGGAGACTTCAATGCTCATCACTCGCTGTGGGGATCTCCAACAATCGACAAAAGAGGTAAACAAATAGAAAATCTTCTCGATGTGTGCCAACTTACCCTTTTGAATACTGGAGAGCCTACCTATATACATTTTTCAACAGGATCCATGAGTGCTATAGACCTTTCAATCTGCTCTCCCTCCATATGTACTAATACGGAGTGGTCTGTTCTTGAAAATCCACTAAATAGTGATCATCTACCAATTCTCTGCAAGCTGCAAACACGGGTAAACTCCCCTTTGCCGGGTCGCTCCAAATGGAAATTTCGTAGGGCACACTGGAATGAATATGCTTCAAATGTTCAGTTAGATGATGAAATAATTCAACTTCAACCCATAGATTATGTCACACAACATATAACTAATCAAATATTACAAGCTGCCAACTCTACAATACCAAAGTCCTTGCCTGGGAAACGCAAACACAATAATTACTGGTGGAATCCGGATTGTACATACGCTAAACAGCAAAAAAATAGGGCCTGGAATTTGTTCCGCAAATTCCCCACAACCAGTAACCTAATTAGTTTTAAAAGAATGAAAGCTAAGTTCCGCCAAATAAGAAGGAAAGCAAAAAGAGAAGCATGGATTAGCTTTTCCTCTAGTATAAACAAGGACACAGATATCAGACTCATCTGGAAGAAAATACGAACAATTGATGGCAAATATGTCCAGTCCCCATCCTCAATATTAAACTGGAAAGGAAAGGAGTTGTCCTCTCCGGCAGAAATTGCAAATGCCTTAGCCGAATCATTTGCCAGTATATCAGGTGTATCCACCTACGATCCACTCTTTCAGAAAATTAAAAAATCATCAGAGCAGCATAAGATCAATTTCTCCACCAGAGTTTCACACCCGTACAACCAGCCATTTACATTAACAGAACTTTTAGGGGCGCTCAATAAAACTTCCAGTAGTGCTGCTGGGCCAGATGGGATCTACTACATCATGATAAGCCAACTAAACAACAGAACAAAAAGGGTATTGTTAAAATATTACAATCGAATATTTCTAGAAAATATTTACCCAAACTCATGGCGTCACTCAATTATACTAGCCTTTCCAAAGCCAGGAAAGGATCGCAGCTTTCCACATAATTACAGGCCGATTTCACTGACCAGCTGCTTAGGCAAAGTCTTGGAAAAAATGGTTCACAGGCGGCTAACGTGGTTCCTGGAAACTAACAACTTGCAAAATAACAATCAGTACGGGTTTCGAAAGAACCGGTCCACGTTAGATGTAATGATAAAAGCAGAAGCAAACATCCGAAATGCCTTTATAAGGGGACAACATCTGGTCATGATCAATCTTGATATTGAGAAAGCCTTTGATAACACCTGGCGATACGGTGTACTTCAAGATCTTCATTCTTTTGGCTTGAGAGGTCATTTACCCCACTTTATACAAAACTTCCTATGCCACAGAACATTTCAGGTTAGATACATGAACAATTTATCTAAATCATTTGAACAAGAGGAGGGTGTTCCTCAGGGGTCCATTCTTAGCCCGACGTTATTTTCAATAAGAATTACAAACATGACACAGGATGTACCTAATACAGTAGAATCGTATATGTTCGCTGATGACCTCGTTGTTTCTTGTCAATCCCAATCTATGAACACCATTGAAAGACAACTCCAAATTTCCATCGCTAAAATTGAATCATGGGCATTGCGGAATGGCTATTCCCTATCAGAAAAGAAATCTAGTGCAATTCATTTTTGTAAAAAACGCAAACTTCACCCAGATCCAGAAATATTTTTAAAAAACAACCTGATTCCTGTCACTAACAGTTTCCGACTGTTGGGGTTATACTTAGATAACAAACTTAATTTTGCTTCCCATATTGCTTTCCTTCGAACTACATGTCTAAAAAAACTGAACATCCTGAGAGCAGTCTCTGCTAAGTCCTGGGGTGCTGACAGAAGCTCTCTCCTTCATCTGTATAGAGCTTTAATAAGATCACGATTAGACTATGGATCACCTGTCTATGACTCCGCTAGGAAAAGTTCACTGTTACGTCTGAACACCATACAGCATAGTGCTCTTAGGATAGCTGTGGGAGCCTTCAGAACATCTCCGGTCCACAGCCTGTATATTGAGGCAAATGAACCCCCTTTGCATCTCAGGAGAAAATCCTTATTGTGTAAGTATGCAGCAAAAATTAAAAGCATGCCATTCCACCCTAGCTGGCAGTACCTGTTTGATCCTCAATATGCTGAATTATATCACAATAAGCCTAATGAAAACCGCCCTGCAGGGATTCGACTGCAAGAACTCACGATCAGTTGGGGTCTTATATTTCACAACATATTCCAAGACCTTGCTACTCCTGAAACTCCCTGGACTGAATTCTCACCTATCTGCGACAATTTCTTTTCAAGATGGGGAAAATCCTCTCTGGCAAATATAAACTATCAACAGCTCCATAAAACTCATTTGTTGGAAAATTCAGATAAAGTACCTATCTATACTGATGGCTCCAAAACAGATGCAGCCGTTGGTGCTGCAGCAGTTTCTTCTACCTTTTCAGATGCCGTGTCTCTTCCTACGGAATGTACTATCTATACTGCAGAATTATTTGCTATTAAACTAGCTCTAGATAGAATACACAACAGCTGTATAAAGCAATCCCTGATATACACAGACTCCTTAAGCGCAATCACTGCCATTCAAACTACCATGTCGCCCTCACATCCGATTCTTAAAGAGATACGGTCCAAGTTATTTTACTGTCAAAAAGCCAACCAGAAGGTTACCTTCTGCTGGATACCTGGTCATGCAGGCATTCCAGGTAATGAACAAGCGGACGCCGCCGCTAAACAACCTGACTCAAGCAATTCCAGGCAACAAACAGTGCCCTACACCGACTACAAATCCATCATTGAAACATCATGCAGGAAGCAATGGTCTGACCTCTGGAAAGCTCAAATAAATAATAAACTGCTGCAGATAAAAAAAGAGCCAAAATTGTGGACATCTAGTATTAGGAAAAGCAGGCGACAAGAAGTAATTCTAGCAAGGCTCCGCATTGGACATTCACATCCAACTCATCTGTATTTGCTTATGGGAGAGAACCCTCCTCAGTGTTTGTTGTGCCAGTCTCAGTTGACAATATATCATATTCTCATTGAATGTCCCCAACTTTCAACTACCAGAAAATCAACCTTTACATCCCTATCCCATTTGAAGGAACCGATTACCTTATTGCAGATTCTTGGCAATGATGCAAATTTGGAGGAACTGTTTACTTATTTGAAACAGATAAATCTTTATAATAGCCTATGATCACAATAACATGAGAAATTAGTGATAAGCAAATATCGAACAGGCACAATATGGCCCAAGAGGCCCTTGTGCCAGAAAACCCAAATACAACAACAACAACAACAACAATGACTTTCAGGTAACTATTGACGTCGGACGAGACATCCGACAAGGAAGCGTACTGTCAGCTATCCTGTTTGCAGCAGTTTTGTACCCTTTGCTAGCCCAGAATCCTAACTTTGCCTCTTATGCTGACGATCTGAAGTTCTACGTGAGATCAGATCATAATCATCACATTCATGATATCAACCAACAAGCTTCTAGACAGATACTGAGCTTGGAAAGTTATCTTGTCACAATTGGGCTGTATCTGAGCCCTTCCAAATCAGCGCAACTGATGATAACCAAGAAGAGTCAAAAATGATATCCAAATCTTTGTTAGTGGGGAGCCGGTGCAAAAAGTGACCTCTCATACTGAGCTGATGTGAATTGCAGTTCCCCGGCGTGGTTCAGCGACACCCCAGATAGACGTGGAGTACAGAACGAGCAAAGACTTGAAGATTACTTAGCGAATAGTCCGTACACAGTCCTCAACCGACCAAACAACCTGGCAAGAATCTCTAGTTCGAAGAGGGAGGCCACAATCGATATCCCTCTGGCTACCAGATCTCTCGCTGGCCACCTAACATCGTGGACCGTCCAAGAAAGCTGGACCACATCGGACCACCACGTTTGAGCTCCAACGCCCACTTAGCCGATACCAAGCAGTGAGGCAGGCACAGCCAAGACATGCCATAGAGAAGGCGTATTGGCCGCTCTTCCAAGCCACAGTGATCACAGCAGCCCAATCGCTGAACATCATTGGACTCAGCCCGGATCAGCACCAAATTACGGACGCTGGTCTCATCACTGAAGCTGCCAACTCCTCTATTAAAAAGAAAAACCCAACCCCAGGGGCTGTACCCTGGTGGTCTCCAGAAGCTTAGGCAGGAAGTGCACAGGAGAAGGAAACTCTTCCAGAGGGCAAGGCGCTCCCAGCCGGCAGCGGATGAACTAAGACAGAACTTCCAGGATGCAAGGAACCTGTACACTGCAACCATACCCCAGCGTAAGATGCGCAGTTGGGAACACCTTGTCTCTACCACTGGGAATGATAACCCAGGAATGATAACTGGGTTATCATTCCTGGGTTATTCTGTATACCACCCAGGGGTGTGGTATACAGAGTGAGACCATACCAGCGACGAAGACACGACAGGGTACTTATACTCGGATCTGGCAGGAAACAAGTACTAACATCATGGATACCATGTTTCAAGATCATTTTTCCCCCTCTACCTCAGAGCAGATAACCCTCTGTGCAGCCAATGATACCTACTGCACGACTGCAACAGAAGAATCTTTCACCAAAAACCTGAACTGGAAACAGCTGCCATGAAGATTAGAAACAAGAAGTCTTCTGGCTCTGATCTTCTGAAGCCAGAGATCTTTAAGAAAGCCGTCGAAATCATTCCAGAGGTGCTTCTTAACCTATACAACCACTGCCTCAAAGAAGGCCTGTTTCCCCTGGCCTGGAAAACTGCAAACTTGTGCCTCATTCCCAAAAGTCCCAACAAACTAGCCCTTCTGGGGTCGTACAGACCCATAGCACTCTTATCAGTCCTGAGCAAGCTCTTTGAGCAGCTATTAAGAAACAGAATAGGAATCCACTACACTGCAGCCGGCCTCCAGTCACCCCAACAATATGGATTTAGGAAGGGATGCTCAACCCTGGATAATATTACTAATGCTGGAACTACCTCAGATCAGAAATACTTTCTGGTCATAGCAATAGACTTTGCTGGGGCGTTTGACACTTTATGGTGGCCAAGCGTCCTAGCCTGACTCCGGAAGGCCAACCTACCATGAAATCTGCATCAAGTCATGAAATCCTACCTGTCGAATAGGTTCGTGACAGTCACAGCACCATATTCTTCAGTAACAAGAGTATTCAGAGGATACCCACAGGGCTCAATCCTGGGTCCACTCCTATGGAACCTGGTTTTAGACGGCTTTTTGAACTTGGAACTCTGCGACGTCGTACCCCTAGTCTATGGGGATGATGTGGTTCTGATGCTGCCTCGGAGGTCTAGGGCGCAACTGGAGAACACCGCGAACAGAGCAATAGAAGCTATAGAGGACTAGGCCAACAGCAATAACTTGAAGATCTCATCCTCGAAGACAAGATCTATATTATTAAAAGGAGCCCTAGATACCAGACGACCCCCTCAAATCAAGACACAAGGTAACACAATTAAGCTTACCACCGAATTAAAGCACTTTGGAGTCGTACTAGACAAGAACCGAACCTAAGCTTTATACCACATAGTGCACTTATGGAAGAAAATTAGAGGATACTCGGCGCTTTTTGCGCGAATCACACGCAAGGAATTGGGTTTGAGGAGAAAAATCCTCAGCCTCTACTATAAAGCTATTTTACTACCAGCGCTGCTGGAATATGGTATCGCAAAGCTACTACTGCAGTGAACCGGACAAAATTGGTCTACGCAGCGACACACACTCACAACCATCTCGAGAGCATGTAACACTAAGTACCCACACACTCCAGGCCCTAACGGGATCCCTCCCTCTGGACCTGGAGATTGTTAAACATGAACTATTCTAACAACTGACCAAAGGCAGAACGGCAACATGCCTCGACTACACCATAGATCTGTCAAACGATCCCAAAGTAGAAAGGAACCGTCTCTCCGCTTACCTCCAACAAACTTGGCAAGCCCACTGGAAGACCTGCAGCAAAGGTGCAGTAACTAGAAGATTTCTACCCAACATACGGCTGGTATATCCTGATTATCCACCATGGTTCTCAACAGGACTCTACACCACCTACCTGCTGACGGGACACGGGGCCATTAGAGAAACTCCAAGGATTTGTCCTGAGTGATACGCCGTTTTGCCTCTGCGGTGAACGTGAAAGCACCTAATGTACAGTTGCTCACTATATGAAGACCTCTATTTCATGTTCATCACTAGAACACAGCTTAACCTCCGTAATCAAGAAGAATTCGCCATAACTAAAGTCGACACAAACAAGGCGTTCCCGCAGCTGGCTCAGGACCTCTTCACAAGGAGAAGGACGCTCCCACAGCCTCAACCACTGCAATAAACAACCATGCTGTGCAGACCAGCATGAGTCTACACAACCACGGAAACCTATCCAGATGAACTGACACCAGGGTGAAACCACCAAGGAATTAAACCTCACACTGAGTCTACCTGTGGGTTGTCATAGTGACAATCTATGACAACCCACAGATGTATCCACCTGACGTGACAATATCATTCAACACATGAACATGACATGAATAAGGTAACTGGACCTGACCTGGAAGTGACCAACTAAAAAAAATAACACTGACCACGCGATTAGACATCACCCAGCACAGGCATTTGACAACCTGATGAAGACAACAGGACTACCATGCAAGAACTCAGAAATGACTGCAGCACATTGCTGCACCTAGCCATATGGCGATCTGGGCTGGTAACCTTGACCAGCTGCTTTCACTCCTATTCCTTGGAGCGGGGGAGACGGCTCGTTGTCCTCCTCCTCCTCCTCCTGCCATCCCCGCTTTCGCTCGTTGGCATAGTACGGACAACGTCGCGTCCCATCAGGGACTCGACGGCCAACGGGCCAGAAGAACAATGGGCACAACATGCTATACAACACATGATCCACACACTTTTAAATCTCTGGTCTTGACAGTGTACTGTCCCTCGATACAGCGTACACTCGCGGAGATGGGAGAAATTCCTGGTGCCGTTTGACCCTCAACACACTTTGTACTGAACTCGGCCTCACCTGGGCTCACATTTCAGCCTCACTTTGCCAGGATGAGCAGAAGATGTACGCTGCTCTTTGGGCAGTGCGTCAAGAGCTCGTTGGTGTGCATCAGCCAGCGCTGCTTGTTCGGCACATCGTGAGGTGTATTACGCCGATCCCTCTCTATGCATCAGAAATTTGGTCATCTGCCCCTCCCTTATATCTTCACAAGTATCTGAGCTTAGAGTACTGGTTATTTAGATGGATGAACAGGATGGTAGGCCACCTCCTAACTATCTCCAGATCGATCCTACAAGCAAATGTGGGCACCACTCCCTGGAGACATATCATCATGACAAAAAATGTCTTCACGCTTGCACGGCTTCTAACGGGGCGAATTGATGCTCCATCTGTATCCACATTAATCTCTGGCCGGAGGAGGGCAAGAGGGGAGCACCCGGACTCCTCTCTCCCTCTGCGTCCTACATTGTCAAGCATTGATTCCCTGAGGAATGTTTCCAGCCAATTATCTTCGGATCTTCAATAAATTTAGAATCCACCCTGATAGGTTCTGTGAAGACAAGCCCTACAGGAAGGAAATCCTCAAGAACTGCTACCAGATAATGAATCTATGATATCCATCTGCTCCTGGACACGACTGACTTTTTATTTTTTCAACTTGCCTATTGGTATTTGACAAAGACTTTTTCTTTGTGCAATGATATATTTTGTATATTATTGTGTATTTTGTATATTTAATCCTGTATATGTCTCGGGTCGAGCACGCATGTAATCTTGTTTATTGTAGATGTGTTCCTCGCACCTTAGTCTGTAAATATTCACACCCTTCTGGCACAGAGCCGTCCCGGGGTGATCCAAGGTCTGAGGGGTGAAGTGGAAGTGGGTTTTTTTTTTTTTTTTTGGCTGATGCTGCATAAGCTTGCTTTCTTGCATCAAATGCCTCTATTAATGCTAAAGGTTTCTTGGGAAATAAACTGATTTTAATAATAATAAAAAAATTCATGTCACAGATTTACTTCTGTATGGCGCCTCCTATTAGAAAAGGGATGGCAATGAAGAAAAAGTGGACATCTACAATTCTTCCCGTGCCTCACGGGAAAGTACTACCTATTCCCTAAACACCCGACCCTTTTTCTGTACACTCTGACGAAGACATCGATGAACATCAACTTGATATACACGAAGTACAGCGGCCGTCTACGTCAAGGATCCGCCATTTTGTCCAAACCTTTATCCTTCCGAAACACACAAGGTCACAGAAAGTGAGCTTAATGACCTCATCAGTAATCTCGAACTGCGGAAGAATAAAGCGGAGCTTTTGGCCTCGAGGCTACAACAGTGGAATCTTCTAGATTATTTTATTTATTTTTATTGTAAGATCATTCTGCAAAAGTGACATTTCGTACTCGAAATGAAGACTATGACAAATTCTATGAAACAGAAGGTGAACTCATTGTTTGTGAGGATGTTGATGGTCTAATGGTAGCAATGAACACGAGGCACGTTCCCGAAGAATGGCGACTATTTATAGACGCTTGGAGGTTAGCCCGAAGGCTGTGTTATTACACGATGGAAATATACTGCCTTCAATACCTCTTGCGTATGTCGTCCACGAAAAAGAAACACCAACCATGGAGAACATCCTCATAGGTACACTGTCCCGAGTACGAGTGGCAGATATCTGGTGATTTAAAGGTGATGGCCATTTTATTAGGGCTGCACTAAGTATTGTTGCGTTCTCTGCGAGTGGGATACTTGTGTCAAGGATATGGACTATGTGACGAGGAGTTTACCTCAACGAAAATCATTAACACCTGGAAAGAAGAACGTAGCATTTGAACCTCCCGTACATCCAAACAAAACGTTTTCCTTCCACCACTGCACATCAACCCGGGGTTCGTGAAACATTTCGTGAAGGCTTTGGAAGTGAACGGTCCTGCATTCACATACTTGCGAGACAAATTCCTAAGACTTAGTAAAGAAAAGATTAAGACAGCCGTTTACATTGGTCCAAAAATAATGAAACTTTTCAAAGACTATGTTCGAAAATGTCCTTGGTGATAGCGAGAAAACAGCGTGGAAAGCCTTTCGAAATGTTTCGACTTCTAAGAAAATGTTAAAGCCGGCAACTACAGGCAGCCTGTGGAAGATCTCGTTACTTCTTACTAAAAACCGCGGTGCAGCGTGTCATCGAAGATGCATTTCTTGCATTCACACCTGGATTTCTTCCGCCAAACTGTGGTGCTGTTAGCGACGAACATGGTGAGCGCTTCCATCAAGACATCGCGGCGATGGACTAAAGTTACAAAAGCAAATGGAGTGCCGCCACATTAGCCGATTATTGTTGGATGGTGAAAGGGATGCTACGGAAACAGAAAGGCAAAAAAGTCCCGTGTTTGGTACTCTTTGGTTTTTAGAAGCATTAGGAACTAAGGCCATATTGCTCCGAGGATATGCGGTGGTCATTCCCTGACCTTTCAGCATCGTCCGTATTTTGGTGGTCACGGACTCGAACCCCGGTCTAATCAAGAAGCGTGTGCTGCTGCTGGCTACGGAGGAGCCGTTTGGTAAAAAATGTCGTAGCTCATCTTATTGCCATATAAATAAAAATATACCTCTTGTAAATATGAAAAACCTACTTTTCGAAAACAAGAGCCAATCTGCCATTTTAAGAACCATTTCCGTGTTTAGGACCTCAAAATGTGTAAAGTAAACTTACTTTCATGCCGCAACAAGATATGGCCCAAACATTCGTTGTTCAGTGTTATTGGTCTCCAGTCTTATGATCATCATTGCAATTACTCACTCGTAACTAATGTAAACCCGATAGCATCTCGCTGTTCAGGGATGATCACTACCGCACACAGGTATCGTCGTAAGGGGGGAGGGGGCATGACAACCAGGTTTCAGTTTATTTTTTTTTAATAGACCTAGGAACACTTATATGCACGGTTAAGGGAGGCATTTGCCCCTTCTGTCCACCCCCGAATACGTCCCTGAGTGAGATTATGATCTCCAACTGAATGAATAAATAAATGTGACGACAGTTCCTGCAGCCAACCGTGGATTCAGTTAAGAATAGAAAAAGACAGAACGGGGAAGGCATTTACCCTCCTGGCTTACCATTCAGCATGAGCTCCATGACTGCGTAGTACGGTTCCACGGACGTGCACACGCCGAGCAACTGGACAATGTTGGGGTGTTGAAACCTTTTCATCATGTCCACTTCGCCCAGGAAGTCGAGCTGCAACGGAAGTGGACAAATCAGCGATCGCATTTTCAGTTTAGAACGAAACAAATGCCGCATAATGCGGGATAAGGGATGGGGTGAGGGGATGGGTGGGGATGAGGGGGTGGGTGGGAATATTCCCGCTAGAGAGGAGAGTTCTCAAAGGAAATGCGCGACCCATTTTACGAAATTCATTTCTTTCTTTTAGCGTGCTCCGTCACCGCGACATTTATTTCGTGGGGAGGATTAAGAAGACGAAAGGACGGACAAACGCCTGGCGCGGGACCCGCTGAATTGTTGAAAAGGCAGGGGTGCCAAGTTGATACAATTCCTTACCATCGAAGCCACTCTGCATTGCGGCGTATTTCTTATTGCGGGTCATTTCAATGACGAAAAACCGGAAAATTCTCCAGGGAAACTTCGCTTCCTCTGCCTAAGATCAGCCAACTACATCCCCACTTAGAGGCCTTTAAGAATTCTTCGAACGCAGGCCTTCCAAAACGAGTGATAAGTGGAAAAGGAAGTGCGCAGTCACAGAAAACCAAATTGCTTCGACCCTCATTTGAAATTAGTTCTTCCTCCGAAGATTTCGCGTTCTTTTTGTAGCGCGTGAAACTTCTTCGCGCCGCACTGGTGCTGCCATCTGTGGCCAGCTTGTTTAACTAACTTCCATTTATCTCGCGAAATTAACCGATACGCGCCAGCTGCGAGAAGAGCGGATGGGAGATATCGTCGCAAAATTACTGACGCGTGACGTTCAGCAACATTTCTCCCGATCGTAACGAACTGCGGATAGAAAATCTGTTTGAAGAAATCGACTGTTCGCTGGAAGGCAGAAGAATGAGAACTTTTTTCTACGGCAGAAAAACTCCAATCCTCCTTTCGCAGTCACCACCAGGCGACTGCCCTGTGTGCAATCCTCGCCCCAGACAGACAGACACTGATTTCCATCTCGGTAACATTAAAATTAACGTTACCACGGTGCAGGGTCTTGTTTGGTCCACAAAACAATACGCGAATATCTTGGAACAGTTTCCAAGAATGTGTGGCGCATTCCGAGGGAATTATTTCTGCAAGACTGTTCCAACGAGTGAACGATGTCACCTTTCGTAGACGAGCCTTGACACAGCTTTCAAGTTCATCCCACAGTGGGTGGCGCAAGTGCTGCTTGGGCCATATTGCGCCTATCAACGAGACGCAGGTCAAGCATGGTGACCGTAAGGATGGTCAGAAACGATCGTATAGATTAACCGTTTTTGGAAGCGGAAGAATTTCAGATATGCATCGTTACCCATTGTGTCACGAAGTGTCAAAGGTTCTTCAACGTTTCGTAGAAAACCGAAACAGTTCCACCGCGTGCATTGCGGAGGATCATTTCCCGAGATGAGTAGTCCGACTGTGACCGATTCGTGATCTCGCCACGATTACTTCCTCCTTTCTGTTTGCACGGAAGCCAGACACCCCTAAGTGTGGTTCAGATTTTATTTGGAGGAGGAGCTCGTTACGCGGTTCAGCTCGCCATAGAAGCGTCCATTGTCCCTCGCAGATATTTCTTATGTCGGATCCGCACTCAACGTAACGTAATAACCTGGCGATGCTACGTTGGACGAATGTTTGGCTGCATAATCCGCTTGTTCCCTAGTTCACTAAATAACTGTCACAGGATGGTTTAAAATAGAACCATGGAGGATCCGAACTGCTTGGATCGGAGGACTTTGCCAAGATTTACATTCCAAACTTTTGATAACGCCCGCAATCTAATACCTGTAGGCTCAGCTGCCGCCCTGGTTTGATTCCTACAGTACATCGTAAACTGGATATTGGTAGGAAGACTTCGAATTTTGGCTTCGTCTTTCTTCTCAAGATGAGGGGAACTTCGTGGGCTTCAATATAGAGACTTTGAACTGGCGACGTTCTATGAGCCAATTGCAATTCCAAGGGCAGAATCTTAAATAGGGGCGAGCCGTGCTAGCTCACTTTCCCTAGCCGAATCGTACACAGAGACACCGTAATCCACGCGAGATCTGATTAGGGCTTCATACAACTGAATTAAGGAGTCACGATCTGCATCCCACGATGTGGAAGAAATAACGGAGTAAGTTCATTTTTTTTTCCTGGCAAGCGGTCCGTAGATGTTTGGGGTATTCTGAGAACTTCTGTTTGCTGTCGAAAATCAGGCCAAGGCGACAAACGCTGCGCACAATTGCGATAGGATGATTTGTTAAGCGTACCTCTGGATCTAGATGCATCTTCCATTTGTTACAAAAGTGAATGACACCAGATTTCTGATAACACAGTCAGCAACGATTCTGTGCCACCAACAGCTCAATATTTTTAACTGAGAGCTGCGGCTGAACGAAGCTCATTCTGTGAACTGCGGGAGACATTCACCGGCATGGAGGGATGGATTTAATATTTCAGGTCAAATGATTTATTCTTATTGCAAATAATGTTGCCATAAGAATGGCAAGAACAGAGCCCCGACAGACTCCTTTATATACATTTTCCAAAGGACTTGCAGCAAGCGAACTTGAAAAGTCGTATGCAGAAGAAAGTTCTATATGAAGTACAGAATTTCCTTCTGCATAGGAAATACATATAAGTGGTCAAGGGAATGAAGATCTCTCAAGGATACCAAAACGGCAAGTGGTGTCAAAGGCCTTCTCTCCTGTTTTTTTTTTAATCCTTTGACGTGATGAATCCTATGCGGTGACTCAGAGAACTGAAAATATGGTCCGTAATGTATTGACAATCTTTGCGGGAGTAAACATCTCGGGGTCATTTCATCTGAAAAGTGGAGAGGATAATGGGGGAAATTTGCAGTTTAATTTTCTCCATGTTATTCTCACAGTATTGTTCTCAATTGCAGTTGCGAATCGAATCCAAGCGTCTGTTTTCGCTTTCTTCCTAATCTGGTGGGCATGGGCGTCGGCAGCATGGTGCAAGTGCACCACCTTTGGGTTTCGAAGTAAATCGCAATTTTAAATATTTTCGTTAATTTACTGAAACAAAATATTGTTCGTATTCGAAAATTTGGTGAACAAAAAATTTATTCCTACATGAAAACCACATTGCAAAATATCCTGCAGGAGCCCATGGTGGCCTCGCCTCTTAAGTTCATTGTAGCTTGGAAGATTGGTGGTGGTAGGATGTTGGCAGAATGGATTCCACGCACGGTTTTTATCTTTTGTTTTAACATTCTTACAATCCTTGTTCCACCAATAATTTATGGTTGCACACAATTTTTTTTTTTTTATAGTTGTTCAGATATTTTATTTTAACAATTTTTGGCTCGAACTTTGTTGGGCTCTTGGCACAGCTGCCAACCATATTACAAAACTGTGCTGCCGCTGGCTGGTAGCCCTGGTCTATCTTCCCGTGGTGGTACGTTTCCGACCTCCAGGTTCCGGATAGCCAAACATACAGTTCATTTTCGGCCATTTCTACAGAGTTCTGAATCTTATGTGAAACGAGGCGGAGATGAACTCACAATCCAGATGCCGCTTACCAAACACATACAGACATGGTTCTACAGACTGTGATTATGGGTTGGCAGCGGACGTAGCTGCCATCTCACAATCACAGTTTTGTAATATGGTTGTCAGCTGTGTCAATTGAATGAGATTCAATTATCTGATTGTCGACGGATACATGAGAAGAGTACTTGACACAATCTCTACCTTGAACTAAAACAAAACTGGTAATCTCTCTCATTTCACGGCGCAACCCTTTTCGTGAGGTTATCCGGTTGAGATCCATCGATTCAGAGAGCTCCATTTCAACCTTCAACGTGTGAGATCTCGGCACCATCCGCTGTCACGAACTTCCTGAAAGTTCGTGGGCACAACTTCCGCACACGGTCGTTTACGGAACCCCCGTAATGCAATGCTCCGTACAGAGCAGGCCGTGTGTGCTCCCTGACTTCTTTGACCCCTCTAGAGGCCGGTTTTCAAGATTCAGTTTTGGCAATCTCAGCTTAATAGGCGACCCTCTTGGTCGATATTCCACCTTTTAACAGACGTCTACTTTGCGTTTGCATGAACTGTCTGAGGAAAAGTCTGCGAAATGCGGACGAGCTTCAACATGTCATTCGTGGAGTGCTGCCTTCTTCGTTAACTTTAGTGCGCATCTCGCATTCTGCTTAAGATGTGCTTCGTCATCGTCTCAGTTATTACTTTTGATCAGTGGCGAGCAAGTGGACATCGCTTCGCTAGTGGACATATTGAATGTATATTTGTAACGTTCTGTGACTTTCGACGAAATTTGGTGTTTGTTTCAGCCACGAGTGCCACTTTGAAATGAGTCGATGTTCCTCGGCATTCATTAAATGGCAGAACGTAATATTCAGAATTTAAAAATAAAGTGAAGAATGGTTGCAGGATAGATGAGGTTTTCCTTCAGCCAGTGGGTGATTGATAGTCGGAGGAACTTCCATATGTTGTTGTGGAAACGGGCAGTTTCAATAAATTCAAGGAAGCTACACAAATTCTTGTAGGGTATGGCCGGGTAGTTTTTTTTTTTTTTTGCTGATGCAGTATAAGTGATCCTCTGTTTTCTAACGAGGACCACCGACATTTCGGCCCTCTCCGTGTCCCCAACCGCGACTTTGTATCGGTACCAAAATGACACGGGAGTATTTTCGCTGTTTGCCAAGTGGGTTGCGCTTCCTTCTGCAGCGAGACGCACTGCGCATGTGCTCGAAAACCTCAAAAGCAAGGATTAATCTCGGAGCAAATGAGCGTTTTCTTACCTTTTCGTCGGGGTTGGAACCGATTCGCAGGGTCTTTATGGCGACCTCTTTCCACTCGCCGTCGATCAAAGCTTTGCCGCCGAATACCGCAGCGAAAGCACCCTCCCCGAGCTTGTGGTTGATGATCACGTGCTCCCTGCGCAACTGCCACTCGTCCAGGTGGGAAATCCCGCCGATCATCAGCATTTCTTTGACGTGAGCTTCGTGTCTTCGGGCTCGGTCTTCGTACCTGCAAAGAACCAATCAAGAGTCACCGAACGTTCGCCCACAGGGCACGCACTATGTAAGTATTATAGTAGCGAGAAATTCAAAGACACCCACGCTGATTAGGACGAAATGTCTTTCCACGACTGTTAAAATTATCGTTTGCCAGATTTCTGCACCATTACTCTAGGACTTGCGATATTGAAAAGCCCCTCGGCCTACTCTCACAGTGACTCCAACTGTGTGCCCGTCTCAGCTGCTTCACTTGTCCGATAGGTTTCTACCTTTTAAAATGCTCTCACGTGTCCAGTCACTGGATGCTGAGCTTAATGAGTTTGCTTGTGTCAGGGAGTACAGACACCTTTGAGTCGTATATCTCTGATCCTGCTTCTCAAACTCACTTTAATGCCAAACTTTGTACTTCTACTAACACTTTCTCTCACTCTTTTTTCACTCTCCAGAGAGAAAAAACTTATGAGCAACAGTTTCACTACCTGTTTTGCATTGTAATATAAAATAATTTTACTCAGTTATATTGCATTTATATATTGTGTTGTATGTAATCGTACTGCGCTTTGAACTGTACTTCATTTTATAAATATGTTTGATTTATTGAACGTATTCCGCTATTATTATTTATTAATTTTAATTTTTTTCTCACATTCTGTTATCACTGTTAACCCTTGGTCTGGTGGGAGTGAAGAGCAATATTGCAATTCTTGTCTCTCTATACATTAAAAAAAGTTTTCCTCCTAGTCGTATTTATTCACGCCAATGGGAGAAGAGGGCAAAGCAATTACGTCAACACAAATGCAGTTAATTATTGAAAACTGCCTCCATAACGTTCACCAACTTCGTGCACGTGATTCATTGTCTAACATTTGCCGTTGAATTGTAACGTTTTTGGTATATTAATGAATGTATATTTGTAAATGGTTTAGTATTTTGTATAGTTTGTAAATATTTCAGTTACATATTTTAGTCCTGCTCTTTCAGATGCAACAATATTCCTCATTATACAACCCGAAGCAAAAGGCCTTTGGCTGAAATCTTATTTGGGTACCGCTTGTCTTGGCGCACTGGGTGTGGTCGTAAAATAGAGTGATTCAACGGTCGAGTTCTCTGATGGGTGATTATTGTGAATGCGTTTTATTTCTAATTGTTTTGTGTCGTCGAGGAGGGGAGCTTATCTTAGGTAGGGTGTTTATCTCCCCCACCCAGCTGTTTTAAAACTTATGCGTAAAATAAATAAACATTTTTTCCTAATTTACAAGCCGCAGGAAGTGGTAGTTGTGTGAAAATGGTGAGAACCGCATAAAATGCGTCAGCTGATGTGTGTGGACAGACCACAAAAGGTTGTTCGAAGTCAAAGGAACAAGAGGAACTGTGGTTATGGCAATGAGTTAAAATTACTCTATTTTGGGATCAAGTTCAATCTCTTCGTTTATTAAGTTTATTACTTGATTAATTAAAAGGAATTTTTTATAAAAAGTTGTGGCATATTCTGCAGTAGTTGCATTGCTAGTAGATAAAGAGATTACTATTAAAACAAAAAAAAAACTGACCTGACATTAGGAGCAGTTAATCGTCGTGCGCAGCGTTGACTTACTTGTTCTTAATGACGACGTAGATGACCCACACGAAGAGGACGATCGGGCTGAAACCAATCAGGTTAGCGATGATGAGCGAATTTTCGCAGTTGACTCCCAGAAATGCGCGAAATGCCTCGAATGGACAGCGTTCATTGGCTGAAAAAGACAAAAGAAAACGTGGTTGAAAATGCGCAGATCGAAACACACACGGAAATTCGAAATTACTCGGCATTCGGGTCAACACATTTACAAATTCGACGTGAATCGAAAAAGATGCATTTAATGGCCATCTGCTCGACCAAATTTCTCAATTAGGAAGTCGAAAATGTGAGCCAGATGACTTAAAGGTCATGGCCGTGAATGCACTGATAGCATAGGACATAACTGATACCGTCCTACCTCCACCATTCGGACTGTGGACGAACTCGGCCGACATGATTTTTACCCCAGATGAAATCACCGACTCTTACAAATCACGTGTATCCAAATAACCGCAATACTGAAGCACGAAACCTTGGAGTGACCGTCGTACACAAATCTTTCTCACCGTCCAGTTGGCGCAAATTACGAGATGCAAGTCGGTTTGACGTAAAGAGCTTCGGTTTAATTATGAAGTACCTTGCCACCCTGATTTGTTAAGGGCCGGTACGAGGGGAACTATCTGGTGTTCCATAATTAACACTCATTAAAAACGTTGATCGCCGCTAAGATGACTGAATGGAACAATCAACTCTTGTTTTCCCCCTCCAACCCTATTAACGGTGACCTTTCCACTCGGGATGAAAATGCCCAGGGGGATGATCACGTAGCAGTGGATCGCAGCACACTGAAATTGCCACGAAAGGAATCAAATTTCAGTTTTTCATTATATTCGGACGCTATTAGAACGGTGAAACAAAACAAACGAAGGATTGTTGGGCGTTGAAATGAATACGTTTCGTGATGCTAGATCAGTAAACTCCATTACATAAACAAATCAAAGCCCATCAACAACTCGATGTCGATGGACTTCGAAAAAAACAAAGCGAAATGCTGTCTGAAATATTCGGCGCAATAAAACTTAAAACAAAGCGAAATGCTGTCTGAAATATTCGGCGCAATAAAACTTACGAAAACTAATCTCATCAAGGTGGCGACATCACCGCTTACCGTCAGCACCGTCGTCGGGCTTCTTCCCAGACGTCCAGATGATGGACGACTCCCACAGCTCGAACTGGCCCTCGGCGAGGCCCTGTGGAACATATCGACCGATTGTGTGCGCCGTCCCTTCTCTCCACTGCCAGATCATGACGTCGGAAATGCGGCTCGAGCCCACGAAATACAGGGGTCCGGAGAGACCGGTGAAATTGGTGCGCTGAATGTTCTCGACGAGTTTCCTGGAAAAGAACAAACACGAGCGATCAGACCGTGGTCATGCACGTGATGGTAGGGAAATGTGTTTTTTTTTTTTTTTTTTTAACGGTGTGAAAGACTTAACAGGAACACACCAGCATGAAGTCACGTTGGCCTCATTCAAAATGGCTTTTGTTTGTAAATTCTTTGTCAACGCAATCATTACAGGCAACCCCCGTATAACACTACTTCTACAACACTGTTTCGGTCTAACACAACTGATAAATTGCTGCAATCCCCGAACGACACTGTTCTTATATAACACGGTTAGAAACTTTCGGTGAATCTCGCATTTTTGAGCTTTTCTGCGGGGGAACCCTGCTATTATGTTGGATGTAATTTTTCAACATTTCCACTCTTTTTGAATCCCCACTGTTCGCTCTCTAGTCAAAAAAAAAAAAAAAGAGAGAAATCCCCGTATTTTATTTTGTTGGGAAATCCCCGTGTCACATTCTGTGCTGTTGAACGTATGGAAAAATCTAGATTTCAAAGGTTTATTACTATTGGATAACAACAGCAGGCCATCCAAAAGATTTAAGTCATACAGACGTCAAGGTTATGTTCCTTCCACCACAGTTGTACTGGGTTAATACAACTTTCAGCCATTACATCAATGCATTATAACTCAAGTAACGAGTTTTAATACCGATTACTTAAGAAAATCGTTACAATAGATTTTGTAAAAAATTGAGTCCGAATCTATTGAAGTAATGGAGGCGTGGAAACATTTCGCAATTGTGGACTGATTGGTGAGGGGAACGAAGGGATCCTCTTACCAAGAGAGGCTTAAGTTCTGCAAATTGCAGTGGCTGGAGACTAGGCACCTGCGCGGTGATCTGATTGAGGTGTATAAGGCCTTGAATGGGTTGAACACGCTGAATTCTGATGGGATCCTTCCACTTGTTCAGATTACGAACCTAAGGGGGCATAAATTCAAATTAAGAAAAGACAGATGTAGAATAGATGTGCGGAAATTTGCCTTTAGCCAGCGGGTGGTTAATTGCTGGAACAAACTTCCATCTGTGGAAGTTGATAGGTTGAATAAATTTAAGGAGGAACTGGACAGGCATTTGGAGGGAATGGTGCGATTTTTTTTTTTTTGCTGATGCTGCATAAGCTCATACACTTGCTTTCTTGCATCACATGCCACTACTACTAATACTATATCGGAATCGTGGCTTTATCGATGAAAGAAGTAAAACCGTCAACGTTAAATGCGTGTGGAAAATGTATGGCCAGAGTCAGGTCATTCAGGAAATACAACCGAACTGGCAGAAGACAGAATCGATGTGCAGTAGAACTTGCTACGTCGGTAGGAGGGGAACGTTTTGATGATATGACTACTGAAGCCCTCGTGGGTTGATAGAATCGCTCTGTTCCCCACACCGGGTGGAAAAGACCTCAGTTCGAATCCTGTCGATGACGAGAGGAATTTTTATGGGTCTTTTACGAAACGTGACTGAGTTAATCGGGACTCAGGCAACAGTAGTGTGGTTTTTTCTCCCTGAAACCTGGATTTTCGTCCAGCAAAACGGAAAATCGACCTCAGCACACGCAATTTATAGACAACAGAGTAACATGGCCTTAGTCCATAAAAAAATTTAAATAAAAGATATTACTGAAGACGTTCAAGAATTACTGGTAGAAAAAGGGGTTGGCGAAAATCGCATCTGAGGTAAAACGAAACCAATTCAGAGGATGATAACGCAGATGAATATTCTAAACTTTCAAGTTTTACACTAAAAAGCATAGAAGGTATAAAGTTAGCCGAGCAATCAGAACCTTATTTTTTGAGTGCAGATCCTTGAATGAAAGGAGTCCAAAGTTGAAAAGGGAGCTTCAAAAAATGCTTAGTTCCATACGATGAAATTCAAAAATTTATCAAGCAAAGGCAAACAAACCCAGATTACTGATTTTTAAAGAGAACAGAACACACACGAAATCTAGAATGGTGTATTTTTGTTAGCTTTTGGAACGTAACCCCCTTTTTGTACTTTTTTTTCTTAGTCCCGTATAACGTGGTTTCGCACAATACGACATTTTATAGGAACTTAACTACCGTGTTATACGAGGGTTACCTGTATAAAGTCAAACTTTTCTGGGTCTGCCTGGAAAAGTCTGCAGCGGAAATATCCAGCGGGTTCGAGCGATTTCGTCAACTGTATCAGTATCACGAACTGATCTCCGCGTGTTACCACAATTCCATACATCTCGTGGCTTGCTTCCAATACGTGTATTAAATTCCTTCGTCCCTAAAATTCTGTTTATTAAACTTACAAATGCTGCTCACAATATTTGGCGCATTTGTTTTTCATAGCGAATCATTCGACTGGTTCATTGTTCTAGTTGCGTTTTAGGAGCATCGGAAACTAAAGCCATATTGCTCTGAGCACCCTTGTAGTATAAGGCGTACCCTAGCCTTATACTATAAGACAACCTTCCTCCCAATAATTACATACGCTTTAGCAATCTGGTACGACAAAGCTGCCTTGGTCGTGAATAAGAGAACCCTGAATGCAATTCAACGCACCATCCTGCTCACTACCACCCGCGCCTGCAGAACGGTGAGTAACCCAGCGCTGCAGGTGATGGCAGCAGTACTTCCACTTGAACTTGAAATCGCAAGAACAGGACTCTTCTACTACTTATCTAAGGGAATAACCGCCAATTTCCTGGAATTTACAACAGACCCAACAAACAACCATAAGGCAGAAAAGATCCGGCTTCCCTCTCACCTGTTGCAAGTGTAGCAGGACAGGTAGGCAGAAACAACCAAAGGAGCAATCACCCACAAGTTCTTGCAGCAGCTTAAAAAAAATCTATCCAAAATCGCCCACTTGGTTCTTTCCGGGGTTGCAAACAACATACTTGCTAACTGGACACGGCCCCTTTAATGGAAAGTTAATGGACTTCGACCTTGTAGAGGACCCATGCTGTACATGTGGAGAGATCGAAACCTGGGAACATCTCATGTACGACTCTCCACAATACGAGGATCTCAAGTGCATTCTAACCACGAGTATAAGACCTCCTCAGAGGGCAAGAGTTTCAGAGGAAGAATACAGAGCCCTGACCAACTTGGCTCAAGAACTTTCTCAAGAAGGAGAACGCTAAATGCAATACACCAGGAGTGAAAGACGACAAGCCAGATAACAAATCAAAACATCCTTTTAGACACGCCCCGGAATGATAATTATGTAGAAGATACTAGCTGTCTTGCCTAGGAATAGTGACGGTGCACTTCCTACAATGATACGAACGAACACTGGAACCAAGAAACCCTGCTTATGTACCAACAAATATGAGATCTAAGTGAAACTGACAAATGTACTAACTGAAGACAGAGAACCACAATCGTCCCCCTAGCATAACCGCTAGGGGGACGATTGTGGCGCCGGCTGTTTGTGTGATGTGCTCCGCAAACTTTTCTTGATTTGTGTGTTTTTTTAATTAAAGTATTAAGTTTCTATTAGTGCCACCACATAAAGATAGGCCCTTGGATTGCCAGGTGCAAGTACTTTATTATTTGAGCAGACAACAGATAAGTATTAAATGAATTTCTGCATGTTCATTCTGCTACTCTATACAAGCGCTTTCAGCCATTATCTTTTAGTTCAACTTATACATTTGTCCAACAGACACTTGACCTTGACCAGGCATTAGAGTTTCGCATAGCCGCTCTGCTCTCCCCTCCCTACTTAGATCCCTGCTACCTGTGAATTTCACTGCGGGACAACTAAGGCGACCGGCTGATCAGAGTGCCAATTGCTTGCAAAACCACAACTGGTGGTGATATTAAATTATCTAGTAACACTACAGTAACTGAAAGCAATATGACAAATCTACCTTCTGTCAAAATTCTAGCGTCTGCACCATCTGTGGTCCCAGCTCTGACCCCATTGTCCAATGTATTGAGTGTAAGCAATTAACATGCAATGACTGTACCCACTCTGACCTGAAAAAATTAAATAAAAGTCGTCGGAAATCATTCTGTTGTGATAGATGTCGACTCAGAAATTCTCAGAAAAGCCCTATAACTGTTGCAACGCAAAACAGCACTGAACCCGAGACACTTTCCTCCTCTTCCGCTAGCAAAGTTGATATGCCTTATTCTAGTTCACTTAAGACGAATATCATGCCAATAACTAGAAATACTGACCCTGAATCGTACGTGGATGAAGCCTCTAATCGTTCTTTGTCTTCGGGGTCGCATCAACTCAAACACATATCTGTGCTGTCAGAAGATCTCAGCGCTAACTCCCCCCCCTCCCTACTGAAACTGAATCCCACCTTTTGTATTCTGCAATCAACTGAATTCCAGGAACTACTCTTTAATACTATGCAGAAAAATCCTCATTCAAACTCAGCTAATCAGCGCACCTAATTCTGCAAAATCTGATATTCCCCTGGATTCTAATACACTCAATGAAAGGAACTGCGAGCTATCTACTGAGATTCGTGGCATAAAAACAATATTAACTAATCAACAGGCTGAAATTATCGACATTAACGCCCATATTAAAAATCTCAAGTCAATTATGCCTTGCCACTTAAGGGAAGCTAGGGAGAATTCTGAACCTACTCTTGAAACTAATGGGCTCAAAGTGAATAGGAATTCATTACCTGACGATGCCCTTAGTATTGAGACCAGATCTTCATCTTCCACCGGCCTCAATACTCCTATTGCTGCAAATATTAATTTGCCAAAGTCTGCTAACATTCATGATTAAAGTCATTCAACAGAGCAATTTATTGCCAAACAAACAGACTATGTCAGATGATTCTTCTGATGTAAATCGAACCACTCCTACCACCTGCTCTCCTCTGCGGAACAGTTCTGTCTGTACCTTTATTTTACAAACTCAGAGCCACCAAGTGGAATCCTCTTCAACATCAGTTAAGGCAACATATGTAAAAATAACTGCTGCCACATCTAATGAGGTCTGCAAACCTGTCTGTAGGGTTGCCGCCACAGTGAGTAAACCTGTTTCTGATTGCCAGTCTCAAATATCACACCAAAGATCAAAACAGAACAAACCTTCAGAAAATGTTAAAGCTTCTATATCTCAAGATACTTCTTCCAAGCTTCCAGCCAAAATTCATCAAACACAGAATGTAACTAATTCAGAAAAATCTCAGTTACTCAAACATAAGTACAATATCACAATTATTCCCACAAAAGACTGAATTTGTTTTTAGTCTTGGACCCGCCACTAAATCTGAAGATCTTGTCAACTTAATTAAAGAAGAATATGGTTTCGGTGTAGATGTCCGTTTTCTGAAGACACGGTGTCCCGCCTACTCATCTTTTATAATAACATGCCTTTCATCACAAACAGAAAAAGTGCTGAAACTAAGATCCCTCTTATCAGGAGCTCTAGTAAAACGCTTCACGGACAGACCATCAAGGGAGTCCAAAATCTCTTCTCCACAGGCATAGCAATCAGAGGCCCTGCTATCTACACATACTACTCTCTCCTCTCGTCATGGAATCTCCAGATTTCAACTGTTCAGTGTTTACCTTCAGAATTGCAGGAGTATAATTAGCAACCTAAACCACTTTAGAGCAATCCAAGGCTGACATATTTACGACATTTACCTGTTCACTGAAACCTGGCTCTCTATAGATAATGATGATCAGGAGATTATAGATGGGCATTATACAATCCATAGAAAGGACAGAGGATCTCGTGGAAGTGGAGTAGCTATTGTACATTCTAACCATATAGTCTGTGAAATTGCATCAAATTTCACAAATATTGAATCACTACACTGCCTTCTTCATCTTGGCAAGTTAAGTTTTAATCGTATCGCTTTATTTTCCACCTCCTTTAACTAATATCAACCTTCAGTACTTAGAAAGCTTGCTGGAATCTATCTTCCCACTAATTCAATCTGCCGACATAGCAATGGTTTTGGGTGACTTTAACTGTCAACTGGCCAATTTAGGATCTTCTTATCCATCACTGCAGACTAGGGCGCTCTTCAATAGGCTTCACAGCTATGGTCTTGAACAAATTTGCAATTTTACAACCAGAGAAAATGCCTACCTAGGCCTAATATTCTCCTCTACTCATATAGATGTTCACAATGACAACCCCATATGTCACTCTGATCATTCGCCAATTACTTCTTGACATCACTGACTTCTCATAACTTCAAATGCAGCTCCCGTTCTCCAGGATTCAATTTCAGAATGGCTGACTGGCCTCTGCTCAACCCAGCTCTCAGCAACGTAGACAAGCAGCTCCCTGACGCTATGGATGACATCGATGTGCTCACCAGCAACCTGGTCAACTGTGTCCATTCAGTTATATCTGACATTGTTCCTCAATCGCATCTGACCGCACGCTCTACCTACCCGCACTGGTATAACCGCGAACTAATACATAAAATTAAATCCAAAGAATTCTACAGAAACAAGTATAAGCAATCAGGTGACAGTCAATACTTCGAAATATTCAGCCACCTCCGCAAAGAAGTGAAAACGCTCATATTAAACTCTTACAATATGTATATATTGATTCAGTTCAGGATAGTCTTCTTACTCACAGAGAGATCAAACCATCCTGGAATTACATGAAGCGTAGGAATATAACAGTAGAAAGTTACAACTCCATAACGCAGATGGAATTCTCTTATCGGACGAATTCAGTATTGCTCAAGAGTTTGCCAAACATTTTTCCAGAATTCAAACAAATGATGCATTGAGACCTGCCTCATTTCCTGATTTCACCCCTGTTAAACATGATATCCTCATTAACCTCTTTATCACTGATGAAGATTTAAATTCGGCATTAAAAAGCATGAGAAATGACTATACTAGAGCCCAGATGCCATTCCAGGCTTTATTTTGGAAAATGACTGTCATTAACATAAAACCCCTCATACTGCAGATCTTCAACTTGTCTCTCAGGCTGGGGAAGTATCCTAAGCACTTTAAGCAGGTCAATATAGTTCCTATTTTCAAAAAAGGTGATAAAAATGATGCAACTGACTACAGACCTATAACCTTGCAAAATAGCCTGGCTAAACTCTTCGACACAGCAGTACACAAACATCTCTTCGAATTCTTCAGGACTTTCATTGATCAGAATCAACATGGTTTCTGCAGTGGCAAGTCAATAGTCACATTTATTTCCTTTCTGGCAATACACCTCTGAAGCTCTTGATAACCACCTTTAAGTTGATGCAGTCTACACAGATATATCTAAGGCATTTGATAAAGTCCCGCACGAACAACTTCTGGAAAAAAACTTAAGCTATGTGGTATCCGTGACCCTTGGCTCTCATGGCTACGCAGCTATATTACGCATCGTTCCTTGAGCGTTATCATAGATCAAGTGAACTCAGACTATTTTATACCATTAAGTGGAGTACCACAAGGCTCTCCCTTAGGTCCCCTTCTCCATTGTTTTCGTAAATGATCTTCCTTCGTTCATCTACACCTCCAATGTTCAAGTTGCTCTCTATGCAGATATTAAGATCTAGTCAGCAGTGAAGGAGATTACCGATTTTCATCAGCTTCAATGTGCTCTCAATAAATTCTCGCTGTGGCTATCTCTGAATGGATTGTCTGCTAACCCCTTCAAAGTAAAGAGATTACTTTGAAGTGCAAAGTAATCTCTTTCTCATCCGGCAGATCTCCACAACTAATAAATACGGAGTACAGTATTAACTCTGTGATCATCGAAAGGTTTGTTTGTTATTTGGTTTTTAGGAGCATTAGCAACTAAGGCCATATTGCTCCGGGGATATGCGGTGGTCCTTCCCTCACCTTTCCGCATCTTCCGTATTTGGTGGTGACGGGCCCGAACCTTGGTCTAATCAAGAAGCGTGTGCTACGCACTGCTGCTCATCGAAAGGTGTGACCAAGTTAACGACTTGGGGATTGTCTTCTCCAGCAGTGCTAAATTCGATGCTCGTGTCCTTAAAGTCACCAGCAAAGCATTCAAAACAGTGGGATTCATCAAACGGAACATATACAAAGTTCAAAAACTACAGATATGCGGTTATCCTTTATAAAACTATTGTTCTGCCAATTCTTGAATTCAGTTCATCCATCTGGAATCCTCACAAAAGACTTTAACCAACAAAATTGAAGCAGTCCAAAAAACATTTGTCAGTTACCTTACGTACCGCAATCCTCTATTCTATCACTCAGTGTATTATGAATCGCTGTCTGATTAGTTTCATCTGAGGGCTCTGTGCACTAGAAGAGTTACTGCTGACATCGCCCTTCTAGCCAAAGAAATCACTGGAACTTATAATAATCTGATATCCTGAGTAAAATAAACTTCAATGCTCCTTGTAGACAAGTCAGGAATCTTACACCGTTTCGCTTTGACTCTGCCACCACGGACTTTATGAAGTTCAGTCCACTGAACAGAATCAGCAATTGACTGTCATTGACAACTCCCAGTCACTGATGAACTCCATCCACAAGTTTGCCTCTTCTCTTTAAATGAAAAATGACTCATCTAATTATTGTAGTTTATTATTTGTGTTTTATTATTTTTCTATTCTCTAACGGATTAATTATTACTTGTTCTACCGGTAACTTAATTTAATGCAATCCTCTTTTGTACATACGATTTTAATGTTTGAATCTATATCAATGTTCATCGTCCTGTTGGATCTCTTATTATTGTTATTGCTCTGATTTCAGATACACTGTTAATGGTTACCTGTTGTGCATCTTGTTATTAATAAAATAAAATAAAAATAAACCAAAAACAAAGACATTCAACTTGGACGGGACGCTGTCCCACAAGTGACGACTACCGGACATGATCTTATGACTGCACTACGACTGCTGTAGCCAAATGGCGATCTGTACCACCTCCCTTGCCTGGTACCTTTTTTCCTCTTCCTGGCAGGAGGAAGAGATGGTTTTCCTGTCTCCTCCCTCCCCTGCTATCCCATATACTTCGCTTGGTGAGGCACGGGCATGCCCTATCAACCCCATACTTCTGTCTTTTCCCCCCAGTCTTCATTCTCTTCCCCCTACTCTCACTAATACGCCAACGTAAATCCCCACAAATAATCTAAATTAACGATTTCTAAATTGAAACCTGAACCACATTAACCTCTCCTGGTTTTTTTCTAAACTTAAGTGGCCCCATTTTTTTTTTTTTAGGTCCTAGCCAACCGATATCTCAGGAAATTAGGTGGCAGGACCTGCCAGAGTATATAAGCTATTGGATTACTGGTCTGCGTCCACGGGGCGTAAGTGGGCAACGTTGGCCCCTAACTGGAGTCAGCGGCTAAACGACCAGAAGAATGGTACACGACACTAAACGATCCAAGACCCACACACTTTTAAATCTCTGGCATTTACAGCGTACTGTAACACACCACAATGTAAACTACCCGGGGATGGAGGAACCCCCGGTGCCGCTTGACCCTAAACACACTCACTTATTGCTCTGAGTATATTGCGTGTGTTCGGTAGTCGATTTTCTGTTTTGCTGGAAGAAAAACCAGTTTTCGGGAGAAGAAACCACGCTACCCTCGCCCGAGACCGGCTTACTCGGCGACGTTGTGAAAGAGGCCCATAAAAATTGCTCACGTCTTCGACAGGACTCGAACTCAGCTCTTTTTCACACGAAGTGAGGAGGACGGCGATCCTACCAACTGTGTTATCCACGAGAGCCACTGGTTGTTAAGGAAGGTGAACACGATACAACGCCACGATGATCACTTCCAGTTCGACCGTGAATGTCCCAACTGCAAGCTGCCAAACTTAATGTGAAAAATTTATCTAACCTTCATTTAAAACCTATCTCGGCGCCTCCGTAGCTAGGTGGGCAGGAGCGGCAGTGTGTAGCACACGCTTCTTGATTAGACCGGGGTTCCAGCCCGTCACCACCAAATACGGAGGATGCGGAAAGGTCAGGGAATGACCACCGCATATTCCCGGAGCAATATGGCCTTAGTTGCTAATGCTCCTAAAAACCAAATAACAAACAAACAAGATCTACCTCGGCCTTATTTAAACCTCTAGCGTCTACCCCATTTTATTATTTTTTTTAACATAGACCCTAGCCACTGAAATCTCAGGAAATTAGGTGGCAGGGCCTGCCAGTACACTTGTACAATATCCATACACTTAAATCTCCGGCCTCAACAGTGTTCTGTTTCACATGACAATGAATACTACGGGGAGATGGAAGAAACCCCTGGTGCCGTTTGACACGAATACACTTTACTTTCACTTTCAGATGGCAAATTTAAATAACACCATGACGGGTCCCAGCCCTCTTCGTAGGTATAATAAATTGGTTTGGGTAGACGCTGATTTATTAGGGACGCGCATGGTGACATACATCTTGATCCCCTAGGCATGTCACTTTAACCTTTCTTAAAGGAGGTCGAAACTAACTTAACACACTACAGCTTTCTGGAATATGTCCTTCCGGAATTTTTGAAGGATTTCCCCGAATTCCTATTCACTAGGCATTGTTTCCCGTTAAGGGAAATCAAAGACCAGATCATCACTTGGGACAGCCTGAACCATGCATGATGAGTCAAAAACAATCTTTACATAACAAATATTACGATCTTGTGTAAGGACCCAGCCTTACAATAATTTAATAAAGTTTGTTAAATATTGGAAGAATTAATTGTGGCGTATATAGTTAGTTTCAGACAAGTATCATTTGTTAAGAAACACTGAAATTCGAAGGTTAGTCCAAACACACCCAGTTAGTTAAATCTCGGTTGTAAAGAATTCCTTAAGCGAGTCAGTAAAAGTAATTATAATGAACCGAAACAAATCTCACTTAAGACAGGAGCATATACACTATAGAAAGGGCACTGAGTGCGGAAGTGGCCCTATTATAGATTTCACGGTTCGACCTCTAGCAGGTGTGGGCGACTAGAAATGGATATGGGGGTGAGGTCACAAAGAAAGCCTGAAACTCTCTTAGCTGACCGGAACTTACGTTTAATTTCTAGAAATTACCAGTATTTTCCAGATTATCGGAAGTTCGGTCACACTAGGAAAAAGAAAGCACGCCCACGGAAATGAAGGGAGACGAATAGGATCACGAAGGAAAGGATAGGGAAGTCAACGATTGGCCAGGAAGAAAGCGGTGGGAAATTTGAGAGAAAGGAGAGAAGGGAAAAAAAAAATTGATACTGATTCATTCGGAGAGGAGTTTTTGTGGTGGAAGCAGTCCTGGGGAGATGGAAGCTGTAGTGGGAGAATTTGTTATAAGAATGTATTTGTGAAAGTCTAGAGTCGGAAGGAATTTTCCCTTGAAGAAGTTAATGCAGAGTCTATGGAGGAAGAATGGTGAAACGCCCTAGAGGCAAATTTCTCGATTGAGCAGTTGAGTGACTAGTCGACCCGGAAGGTATCCCAGTCCTCGGACGCAACGCAGATGGAGGAAGAAAGGAGATAAGATCCGGTATTATCTTCAGCCGTGCAGTACCCGGTAGAGAAACCCAGGATAGATTACTGTGTTCCCCGGATGAGCAACCTTTCGCTTTCCAGTCCTCACCCCGAGCAGATAGGAAAAGAGACCGAGCAGGGAGGAATACCAGACCATTGCGTAAGTGCTAGAATAAGTACTGAGAATATAATTTGTAAAAAGGGGAACTAATTTAATAATGAAAAGGACTCTAGGAGGACGCTATAAATTTTAAGAGAGAATGTCAAAGTACTAACTATATATATATATATATTTGAACGAGTGTAATACTTAAGGAGTGATAATTCAATTTAGTATAGAGATCAGAGTAATGCAATTTAAGAGTAAGTTAATCTGTAGTAGGAAGTAAAAATTTTGTCCTTGAATTATTGTGAATGTTAAATTGCTGTGAGTATGACTTATTTGGGGTAGAAAATGATTAAACAGGTAAACAATTAAATGAGCATCTAGCCCTAATTGTGAAATAGTGGATTAATTGAACGGAAAGGTAACTAAGTAAATTGGTTGGATATTGTTGACTGTTGACATGTTTGCAAGGAAGGATTCTTGAATGAATATATATGTATTTCCTAATAAGTTGGGAAACGAGCACTTATGAAATTATATTTTGTCTGTTCATTGGCTGATGGTGGTTTATTGACTTACATGGACTGTTAAGGAGCAAAGAGACAGATTGTGCGTTGTGAGGGGTAATAAATGCCCGGACATACTGAAATCTTTGTAGAGCAACATGAAGAGACACAGTGATATATATATATATATATATATAATTATGAATAAAAATTAAAATTAAGTAAAGAAAGAAAATGGATTTGAATTTGAATAGAGATAAAATGGAATATCAATAATATGAATTATGGATCAGGGACACTGCAAGAGCAAAGGTACCCTACAACCATAATGTATATATAGAAAATTATTTTAATGTTATGTGCAAATCTTTAATTTAACTTATGCTCATAATGAAAATACCGTGTACCCTGGGAGCGATGTATGTTGAATAAAGGGGGGGAAGAACGGAAAAGAGTAACGTTATAAACAAAGTGCGAATTTTGAAAAATGTAAAATTTGAAAAGAACGAAAATAGAAATAGCAGATTATTGAAAAGAACGACCAAAGTAGAAATAGCATTGCAGTATCTTTCATAATTTCTGTGTCATCTTCAGAGGTCATCCACCTAAATTATGAAAAAGAACAGCAATACTCTTACTTCTGTTTCTGACATGTTCTGTATGTCAAAAAAAAAAAAAAAAAACACGTGTACGCGGACACGTTGTAAAAAATAATTTAGAATATAAATTTTGAAAAAATAAAATACAAGTTAAGCAAAAATATTATTCCAAAGTATAACATACAGAACATGGATGACCTTACAGAAGTAAGTAACCCGCCAAAAAGAGAAGACAAAGGAAGCGAGTGTCCGATTGACAAGAATGACAAGAATGTCAATAACTTACCGCTACGTGACCGGTCGACAAAAAAGAAAGAGCCGGAGGCTAAACAGTGTATATATGTGAAGAAACGCTAGCGGCACCTAGCGTTAGACGAATTTTGGTGTATGTATATTTTGTAATTTACGTAAGCGGTGGAGCTACGCTAGGTTCAAGTTAAGTACATGATACTCAAACTTTCGGGATAGCAAAGAAATATAATTGCTTACAAAGTAGCAGTAGAGTAGCTAAACTTTGTTAAGGCGAAAAATTATGATTTGGTATAGTGAGAAAAATAGTACTCTGATATTGCTTTCGTTACACTAATCGCTCACAGAGTATAAAATGTAGAATTTAGTAAAGCAAAAAGATGATGAAATTAGGGATATAAAGTTGGGCTAGGGTAGTTCGGGGTTGCAAACCCGTTCCTATAGTTAGGACCCTGAACGACTGTCCGAGAGTAGGTGCACCATGTACTTAAGTCAGTTGTGTTAAAGTGTAAGATATATATAAGTTACAATTAACAAATAAATAGATAAATAAATCAAGATATAATCAAAATTAATTACAAGATAATTACAAGGTAATACACTATGTTAGACCAATCGGTGGGTACAAGTTTTCCAGACCGTAAGACACCAAAGAGGCCTAGTGTATTGTATTTACACTATTTACAAACTTGATGCGTATGGGAGTAATTATTAGTTATAAACTAATAATGCTGTTTATATTGATATCTATTAAGTTTTTGTGCCTTAATATGTTAAGGGCTTTATTGATATGATGACGCAGGTATTTAATAGGAAAAAGATTTCTGGTCAGTTTACTGTACAATGATCTGATGTTATCAATAACTGTTGTTTTGTCGCTGCATATCGTTGCAATTCTGATGCATTGTGCTAAGATAACGTTAGCATGTACCTGTTTGGAAATATTGGAATTCCATTGTGTATAGTTTACTATGCTAAAGTTGAAAGCTTCACGTTTGTTGTACAAATTGATGGAGGCTATACCATTTTTTATATTGATGTCTAGATCCAAAAATTGGGCTGCTGTGTCAGAATTGTTAGTTCTTTCTAGTACAAGTTCGCTAGGGTATAGATGTGCATAATCCTGGATGAAATGAAATTCGGGCAGTTAATTACTATGAGGTCATCTATATATCTAAATAGTATTAGTTCCTGTGGAAATGAGGTTTCTGACCAGTATAGATATAGGTTGGCTATTATGCATGAGGCTGGGCTGCCCATAGGTGTTCCATTGGTTTGGTGATATACTGTATCGCCATCATATATGAAATTATTGGAAATACATAAATTAAGTATGTTGTTCCAGTAATAGGTGTTGCAGGAAATAAAATTCTTATGTTTATCATATATATCTTTGAGTACCAATTTGAGATTGGTTTGATTGATACTGGTAAATAGGCTATGGAAATCAAAGGTTTGAATATTATTGACTGTATTACTTTGCAAAAATTTTAATACAGGTTGGTTGTTGCCTATGATTTTGCTGTTATGTATCTTATTCATCAGTGGTTGCAGTAGTCGTTCAAGTGTTTTTCCTGATTTGTGTACATAACTATTTTTGCATGAGGTTATGAATCTGAAGCCTGTTGGTTTTTTATGAAATTTAGGAATGAAGTAGATGTAAGGTAAGCTGTAATTATTTAAGTTGAGCTTTAGTTTTTTGTTGAAGGCCATTAGTTTTTTTGTAATGATATTACATGTACTGGAAATAGGTTTGTAGGTATTGCTTGAGTTAAGTTCATTAGTTAAAGTATATGTATAAAAATATTTGCAAATGAATGCAAAATTATTGGCTGCTTTATCTACCGGTGTGATTACGAAGTTTTTGTGAAAATCTAGCAGTTTTTGTTTTAATGCAGTCAAGTTATAGTATGTGCCCTGATAATATAAATTTGAACTCTGTAATGCATATTTATGTTTGAATAGGGCGAATGTATGGCTAATCCACATATGGTATGCTTCTATAGGCGTGTTATTTTTGTAGGCTAGATGGAAGCAGTAGTTTAACAGGTCTTGATATAGCTGCTTATTGAAGTTGGTTATGTTTATTTTGGTGGGCGGCCTGAATTTGAATCCTTGTGATAGTACATGTCTTAGCATTGGGTCCGTAACTATGTTTAGATTTCCTGTAATGATGTGTCCATAGTCTGGATCAATATATTGCTGCATGTTGGTTTGTTGACAAACGCAGTTATTGGTGTCTGTTATATGTGATGTTAAACTGGTAGCTATAGATTTGTAGTTGCAAGCTAATAATCCAAAGGGTTTATTAGCTTATATATTTTTGCTTAACTTATATTTTTGCTTAACTTATATATTTTTGCTTAACTTATATATTTTTGCTTAACTTATATATTTTTGCTTAACTTATATATTTTTGCGTAACTTGTATTTTATTTTTTCAAAATTTATATTCTAAATTATTTTTTACAACGTGTCCGCGTACACGTGTTTTTTTTTTTTTTTTTTTTTTTTTTTTGACATACAGAACGTGTCCGCGTACACGTGTTTTTTTTTTTTTTTTTTTTTGACATACAGAACATGTCAGAAACAGAAGTAAGAGTATTGCTGTTCTTTTTCATAATTTAGGTGGATGACCTCTGAAGATGACACAGAAATTATGAAAGATACTGCAATGCTATTTCTACTTTGGTCGTTCTTTTCAATAATCTGCTATTTCTATTTTCGTTCTTTTCAAATTTTACATTTTTCAAAATTCGCACTTTGTTTATAACGTTACTCTTTTCCGTTCTTCCCCCCCTTTATTCAACATACATCGCTCCCAGGGTACACGGTATTTTCATTATTAGCATAAGTTAAATTAAAGATTTGCACATAACATTAAAATAATTTTCTATATATACATTATGGTTGTAGGGTACCTTTGCTCTTGCAGTGTCCCTGATCCATAATTCATATTATTGATATTCCATTTTATCTCTATTCAAATTCAAATCCATTTTCTTTCTTTACTTAATTTTAATTTTTATTCATAATTATTATCCTAAGCTTTATCCAGGTTGAGCTCACGCCGCCTAGAACAGCTTATATACACCTTCACTTACATTTTTTATATTTCTACTCGATTTTCACTTGCAATATATTCACCTTCTTATCCCGATATTGAAAATACAGTTTACTTCTGGTTGCGCATACACTTTATTTATTTTGTTGTCCTTTTAATTATTATTGTAACTTAAAATTTTAATTTTAATGTAATTTTTATGCAATTTATATGAATGGAATCAGGTAACTTTGACAAAATACTACATGGGCAGAGTAGGATAAACTTGACCCCGGGTACACATGCTCTGTACTGTACTCCGAAACACGAATGTAACTCTGAACATACACATTTAACACACACAAGTCAGAGCACATCAGCATATAATGCTTCTAACTTAGATAAATATGGGATCCATATACTTAAATTTAACACCTGCAAGAATAAACTTTGTTTAACCTGTCCCTGCATACACCCGCAACATATTACAAATGATGCATCAAAACCTACTTTTTGTAAAACTAGTAATGTTATATACCTCATAACCTGCAAAACATGTAATATAAAATACGTCGGACAAACCAGCAATAAGCTACACGTAAGAATTAATCAGCATAGATCTGACATCAATAACTACTTAAAAAGAAATATTAACAATATAGAACAAGAAATAGAATATATGCATTTTCAATCTCACAACTTCAACAATATATACATATCCATATTAGCACAGATTAATAACGCTAATATTAGAACTAAACAAGAGGAAATATTTATGTTAAAATTAAAAACATTATACCCATATGGTCTAAATAATAAATTCAACCATAAAATTATTACCAATAACTTAGCAGATTGTTGTATATATGACAAATTTAATATAATAAAGTTCCATAGGAACCCTCGCAAACGTACTCATAAATCTAAAAATACTAGCAACAAACACAGTAATATTTTAGGTGATTTCGAAGTCACACTTAAAAACTGGGATAAGAACATTATAAATGTAAATGATATACATAATTTACTTTTCAGTACTAAACACAGTATACTGAAAGCATTGCACAAATTCATACGCACTTTCAAATTCGAATCCAAACATCTCTTTCATATAATAAATGATATTTGTAAATTTAATCTTAAAAACATAAGCTCGACAACACATGATAAAGATTCTATTATTATTTTGAACTTCAACAACCATATCATGGATAACATAAATATCAGTAAAATTGTAAATCAGCATAATCATCTACTTCCAAATACTAGTCCCAGTCATATTAAAGTAAGATATAAGTATAATAAACCCTTTGGATTATTAGCTTGCAACTACAAATCTATAGCTACCAGTTTAACATCACATATAACAGACACCAATAACTGCGTTTGTCAACAAACCAACATGCAGCAATATATTGATCCAGACTATGGACACATCATTACAGGAAATCTAAACATAGTTACGGACCCAATGCTAAGACATGTACTATCACAAGGATTCAAATTCAGGCCGCCCACCAAAATAAACATAACCAACTTCAATAAGCAGCTATATCAAGACCTGTTAAACTACTGCTTCCATCTAGCCTACAAAAATAACACGCCTATAGAAGCATACCATATGTGGATTAGCCATACATTCGCCCTATTCAAACATAAATATGCATTACAGAGTTCAAATTTATATTATCAGGGCACATACTATAACTTGACTGCATTAAAACAAAAACTGCTAGATTTTCACAAAAACTTCGTAATCACACCGGTAGATAAAGCAGCCAATAATTTTGCATTCATTTGCAAATATTTTTATACATATACTTTAACTAATGAACTTAACTCAAGCAATACCTACAAACCTATTTCCAGTACATGTAATATCATTACAAAAAAACTAATGGCCTTCAACAAAAAACTAAAGCTCAACTTAAATAATTACAGCTTACCTTACATCTACTTCATTCCTAAATTTCATAAAAAACCAACAGGCTTCAGATTCATAACCTCATGCAAAAATAGTTATGTACACAAATCAGGAAAAACACTTGAACGACTACTGCAACCACTGATGAATAAGATACATAACAGCAAAATCATAGGCAACAACCAACCTGTATTAAAATTTTTGCAAAGTAATACAGTCAATAATATTCAAACCTTTGATTTCCATAGCCTATTTACCAGTATCAATCAAACCAATCTCAAATTGGTACTCAAAGATATATATGATAAACATAAGAATTTTATTTCCTGCAACACCTATTACTGGAACAACATACTTAATTTATGTATTTCCAATAATTTCATATATGATGGCGATACAGTATATCACCAAACCAATGGAACACCTATGGGCAGCCCAGCCTCATGCATAATAGCCAACCTATATCTATACTGGTCAGAAACCTCATTTCCACAGGAACTAATACTATTTAGATATATAGATGACCTCATAGTAATTAACTGCCCGAATTTCATTTCATCCAGGATTATGCACATCTATACCCTAGCGAACTTGTACTAGAAAGAACTAACAATTCTGACACAGCAGCCCAATTTTTGGATCTAGACATCAATATAAAAAATGGTATAGCCTCCATCAATTTGTACAACAAACGTGAAGCTTTCAACTTTAGCATAGTAAACTATACACAATGGAATTCCAATATTTCCAAACAGGTACATGCTAACGTTATCTTAGCACAATGCATCAGAATTGCAACGATATGCAGCGACAAAACAACAGTTATTGATAACATCAGATCATTGTACAGTAAACTGACCAGAAATCTTTTTCCTATTAAATACCTGCGTCATCATATCAATAAAGCCCTTAACATATTAAGGCACAAAAACTTAATAGATATCAATATAAACAGCATTATTAGTTTATAACTAATAATTACTCCCATACGCATCAAGTTTGTAAATAGTGTAAATACAATACACTAGGCCTCTTTGGTGTCTTACGGTCTGGAAAACTTGTACCCACCGATTGGTCTAACATAGTGTATTACCTTGTAATTATCTTGTAATTAATTTTGATTATATCTTGATTTATTTATCTATTTATTTGTTAATTGTAACTTATATATATCTTACACTTTAACACAACTGACTTAAGTACATGGTGCACCTACTCTCGGACAGTCGTTCAGGGTCCTAACTATAGGAACGGGTTTGCAACCCCGAACTACCCTAGCCCAACTTTATATCCCTAATTTCATCATCTTTTTGCTTTACTAAATTCTACATTTTATACTCTGTGAGCGATTAGTGTAACGAAAGCAATATCAGAGTACTATTTTTCTCACTATACCAAATCATAATTTTTCGCCTTAACAAAGTTTAGCTACTCTACTGCTACTTTGTAAGCAATTATATTTCTTTGCTATCCCGAAAGTTTGAGTATCATGTACTTAACTTGAACCTAGCGTAGCTCCACCGCTTACGTAAATTACAAAATATACATACACCAAAATTCGTCTAACGCTAGGTGCCGCTAGCGTTTCTTCACATATATACACTGTTTAGCCTCCGGCTCTTTCTTTTTTGTCGACCGGTCACGTAGCGGTAAGTTATTGACATTCTTGTCATTCTTGTCAATCGGACACTCGCTTCCTTTGTCTTCTCTTTTTGGCGGGTTACTTACTTCTGTAAGGTCATCCATGTTCTGTATGTTATACTTTGGAATAATATTTTTGCTTAACTTGTATTTTATTTTTTCAAAATTTATATTCTAAATTATTTTTTACAACGTGTCCGCGTACACGTGTTTTTTTTTTTTTTTTTTGACATACAGAACATGTCAGAAACAGAAGTAAGAGTATTGCTGTTCTTTTTCATAATTTAGGTGGATGACCTCTGAAGATGACACAGAAATTATGAAAGATACTGCAATGCTATTTCTACTTTGGTCGTTCTTTTCAATAATCTGCTATTTCTATTTTCGTTCTTTTCAAATTTTACATTTTTCAAAATTCGCACTTTGTTTATAACGTTACTCTTTTCCGTTCTTCCCCCCCTTTATTCAACATACATCGCTCCCAGGGTACACGGTATTTTCATTATTAGCATAAGTTAAATTAAAGATTTGCACATAACATTAAAATAATTTTCTATATATATATATATATATATATATATGTAGATATATATAAGTATTAGGATTTAGTAGTTCTTTTGATAACAAGGTTGACTGTAAATTACAAGATATATACACATTTAAAAATTAGTAAAATAACAAGTGTCAAACTAAATACTGTATTCTGTTAAAGGTTATTGTAATTTTCTTATATATAATATGACAATAAAGAACAAATTTGTATATTCTACATTCTTGTGTGTGTGTCTGTCATTTCTAAACTCAGCCAGTCCAGTGGAAGAATACCTTAATATATTAGGGGTCCCCGTGAGTCTGGGAATTTTCTGAAATCAATCAAGTCAGGTGTTAAAGTGGGAGGGGTTAAAATAAGGGGATAAAAAAAAAATAACATAATATAATATAATTGTAGGCCTCTTTGAGGAATAGGATTTTCAGAATAAAAAAATAACTAAAACCCACCCCCACACTTGCCTCCTTCCTTAGGTTCACTGGTTTGACGTCAAACGAAGGGTGTGTGTGTGGGGGGGATCAACGCAGTTTGAACAAAAGAGAAAGGCAGTGAACGCTGTATAATAATTTGTGGCATTCTGGCGAAAATGGTAGGAAACATTACGATCTTGAAATTTTCTGAGACTGGGAAAATTTCCCTCAGGATCCGTCAGAATCAGCAATGCAAGG